>NW_027182625.1:0-128503 GCF_040807025.1 Struthio camelus
GGCTTTGCGGGCTCGCCCCCGCCCGCCCCGAGCCCTGGTGCCTCGGCGCGGGCCTCCCCGAGCTCGCCGTGGCCCGCGGTGGGCTCGGCGGGCTCGTCCCCGCCCGCCACGAGCCCTGGCGCGTCGGCGCGAGCCTCCCCGAGCTCGACGTGTTCCGCAGCGGGCTTTGCGGGCTCGCCCCCGCCCGCCCCGGGCCCTGGCGCGTCGGCGCGGGCCTCGCCGAGCTCGCCGTGGCCCGCAGCGGGCTTTGCGGGCTCGCCCCCGCCCGCCGCGGGCCCTGGCGCGTCGGCGCGGGCCTCGCCGAGCTCGCCGTGGCCCGCGCCGGGCTCGGCGGGCTCGCCCCCGCCCGCCCCGGGCCCTGGCGCGTCGGCGCGGGCCTCGCCGAGCTCGCCGTGGCCCGCGGCGGGCTCGGCGGGCTCGCCCCCGCCCGCCCCGGGCCCTGGCGCGTCGGCGCGGGCCTCGCCGAGCTCGCCGTGGCCCGCGGCGGGCTTTGCGGGCTCGCCCCCGCCCGCCACGAGCCCTGGTGCCTCGGCGCGGGCCTCCCCAAGCTCGACGTGGCCCGCGGCGGGCTCGGCGGGCTCGCCCCCGCCCGCCTCGAGCCCTGGCGCGTCGGCGCGGGCCTCCCCGAGCTCGCCGTGGCCCGCGGCGGGCTCGGCGGGCTCGCCCCCGCCCGCCGCGGGCCCTGGCGCGTTGGCGCGGGCCTCGCCGAGCTCGCCGTGGCCTGCGGTGGGCTCGGCGGGCTCGCCCCCGCCCGCCCCGGGCCCTGGCGCGTCGGCGCGGGCCTCGCCGAGCTCGCCGTGGCCCGCGGCGGGCTCGGCGGGCTCGCCCCCGCCCGCCCCGGGCCCTGGCGCGTCGGCGCGGGCCTCCCCGAGCTCGCCGTGGCCCGCGGCGGGCTCGGCGGGCTCGCCCCCGCCCGCCGCGGGCCCTGGCGCGTCGGCGCGGGCCTCCCCGAGCTCGCCGTGGCCTGCGGCGGGCTCGGCGGGCTCGCCCCCGCCCGCCGCGGGCCCTGGCGCGTCGGCGCGGGCCTCGCCGAGCTCGCCGTGGCCCGCGGCGGGCTCGGCGGGCTCGCCCCCGCCCGCCGCGGGCCCTGGCGCGTCGGCGCGGGCCTCCCCGAGCTCGCCGTGGCCCGCGGCGGGCTCGGCGGGCTCGCCCCCGCCCGCCCCGGGCCCTGGCGCGTCGGCGCGGGCCTCGCCGAGCTCGCCGTGGCCCGCAGAGGGCTTTGCGGGCTCGCCCCCGCCCGCCCCGAGCCCTGGTGCCTCGGCGCGGGCCTCCCCGAGCTCGCCGTGGCCCGCGGTGGGCTCGGCGGGCTCGTCCCCGCCCGCCACGAGCCCTGGCGCGTCGGCGCGAGCCTCCCCGAGCTCGACGTGTTCCGCAGCGGGCTTTGCGGGCTCGCCCCCGCCCGCCCCGGGCCCTGGCGCGTCGGCGCGGGCCTCGCCGAGCTCGCCGTGGCCTGCGGCGGGCTCGGCGGGCTCGCCCCCGCCCGCCGCGGGCCCTGGCGCGTCGGCGCGGGCCTCCCCGAGCTCGCCGTGGCCCGCGGCGGGCTCGGCGGGCTCGCCCCCGCCCGCCGCGGGCCCTGGCGCGTCGGCGCGGGCCTCGCCGAGCTCGCCGTGGCCTGCGGCGGGCTCGGCGGGCTCGCCCCCGCCCGCCGCGGGCCCTGGCGCGTCGGCGCGGGCCTCGCCGAGCTCGCCGTGGCCCGCGGCGGGCTCGGCGGGCTCGCCCCCGCCCGCCGCGGGCCCTGGCGCGTCGGCGCGGGCCTCCCCGAGCTCGCCGTGGCCCGCGGCAGGCTCGGCGGGCTTGCCCCCGCCCGCCGCGGGCCCTGGCGCGTCGGCGCGGGCCTCGCCCAGCTCGCCGTGGCCCGCGGCGGGCTTTGCGGGCTCGCCCCCGCCCGCCCCGGGCCCTGGCGCGTCGGCGCGGGCCTCGCCGAGCTCGCCGTGGCCCGCGCCGGGCTCGGCGGGCTCGCGCCCGCCCGCCCCGGGCCCTGGCGCGTCGGCGCGGGCCTCGCCGAGCTCGCCGTGGCCCGCAGAGGGCTTTGCGGGCTCGCCCCCGCCCGCCACGAGCCCTGGTGCCTCGGCGCGGGCCTCCCCGAGCTCGCCGTGGCCCGCGGTGGGCTCGGCCGGCTCGTCCCCGCCCGCCACGAGCCCTGGCGCGTCGGCGCGGGCCTCGCCGAGCTCGCCGTGGCCCGCGGCGGGCTCGGCGGGCTCGCCCCCGCCCGCCGCGGGCCCTGGCGCGTCGGCGCGGGCCTCGCCGAGCTCGCCGTGGCCCGCGACGGGCTCGGCGGGCTCGCCCCCGCCCGCCCCGGGCCCTGGCGCGTCGGCGCGGGCCTCGCCGAGCTCGCCGTGGCCCGCGGCGGGCTCCCCGGGCTCGCCCCCGCCCGCCGCGGGCCCTGGCGCGTCGGCGCGGGCCTCGCCGAGCTCGCCGTGGCCCGCGGCGGGCTCGGCGGGCTCGCCCCCGCCCGCCGCGGGCCCTGGCGCGTCGGCGCGGGCCTCGCCGAGCTCGCCGTGGCCCGCGGCGGGCTCGGCGGGCTCGCCCCCGCCCGCCGCGGGCCCTGGCGCGTCGGCGCGGGCCTCGCCGAGCTCGCCGTGGCCCGCGGTGGGCTCGGCGGGCTCGCCCCCGCCCGCCGCGGGCCCTGGCGCGTCGGCGCGGGCCTCGCCGAGCTCGCCGTGGCCCGCAGCGGGCTCGGCGGGCTCGCCCCCGCCCGCCGCGGGCCCTGGCGCGTCGGCGCGGGCCTCGCCGAGCTCGCCGTGGCCCGCGGCGGGCTTTGCGGGCTCGCCCCCGCCCGCCACGAACCCTGGTGCCTCGGCGCGGGCCTCCCCGAGCTCGCCGTGGCCCGCGGCGGGCTCGGCGGGCTCGCCCCCGCCCGCCTCGAGCCCTGGCGCGTCGGCGCGGGCCTCGCCGAGCTCGCTGTGGCCCGCGGCGGGCTCCCCGGGCTCGCCCCCGCCCGCCCCGGGCCCTGGCGCGTCGGCGCGGGCCTCGCCGAGCTCGCCGTGGCCCGCGGCGGGCTCGGCGGGCTCGCCCCCGCCCGCCGCGGGCCCTGGCGCGTCGGCGCGGGCCTCGCCGAGCTCGCCGTGGCCCGCAGTGGGCTCGGCGGGCTCGCCCCCGCCCGCCGCGGGCCCTGGCGCGTCGGCGCGGGCCTCGCGGAGCTCGCCGTGGCCCGCGGCGGGCTCGGCGGGCTCGCCCCCGCCCGCCCCGGGCCCTGGCGCGTCGGCGCGGGCCTCGCCGAGCTCGCCGTGGCCCGCGGCGGGCTCGGCGGGCTCGCCCCCGCCCGCCGCGGGCCCTGGCGCGTCGGCGCGGGCCTCCCCGAGCTCGCCGTGGCCCGCGGCGGGCTCGGCGGGCTCGCCCCCGCCCGCCCCGGGCCCTGGCGCGTCGGCGCGGGCCTCGCCGAGCTCGCCGTGGCCCGCGGCGGGCTCCCCGGGCTCGCCCCCGCCCGCCGCGGGCCCTGGCGCGTCGGCGCGGGCCTCGCCGAGCTCGCCGTGGCCCGCGGAGGGCTCGGCGGGCTCGCCCCCGCCCGCCGCGGGCCCTGGCGCGTCGGCGCGGGCCTCGCCGAGCTCGCCGTGGCCCGCGGCGGGCTCCCCGGGCTCGCCCCCGCCCGCCGCGGGCCCTGGCGGGTCGGCGCGGGCCTCGCCGAGCTCGCCGTGGCCCGCGGCGGGCTCGGCGGGCTCGCCCCCGCCCGCCGCGGGCCCTGGCGCGTCGGCGCGGGCCTCGCCGAGCTCGCCGTGGCCCGCGGCGGGCTCGGCGGGCTCGCCCCCGCCCGCCACGAGCCCTGGCGCGTCGGCGCGGGCCTCCCCGAGCTCGCCGTGGCCCGCAGCGGGCTCGGGGGGCTCGCCCCCGCCCGCCGCGGGCCCTGGCGCGTCGGCGCGGGCCTCGCCGAGCTCGCCGTGGCCCGCGGCGGGCTCGGCGGGCTCGCCCCCGCCCGCCGCGGGCCCTGGCGCGTCGGCGCGGGCCTCGCCGAGCTAGCCGTGGCCCGCGGCGGGCTCGGCGGGCTCGCCCCTGCCCGCCGCGGGCCCTGGCGCGTCGGCGCGGGCCTCACCGAGCTCGCCGTGGCCCGCAGCGGGCTTTTCGGGCTCGCCCCCGCCCGCCACGAGTCCTGGCGCCTCGGAGCGGGCCTCGCCGAGCTCGCCGTGGCCCGCGGCGGGCTTTGCGGGCTCGCCCCCGCCCGCCTCGAGCCCTGGCGCGTCGGCGCGGGCCTCCCCGAGCTCGCCGTGGCCCGCGGCGGGCTCGGCGGGCTCGGGCCCGCCCGCCGCGGGCCCTGGCGCGTCGGCGCGGGCCTCGCCCAGCTCGCCGTGGCCCGCGGCGGGCTCGGCGGGCTCTCCCCTGCCCGCCACGAGCCCTGGCGCGTCGGCGCGGGCCTCGCCGAGCTCGCCGTGGCCCGCAGCGGGCTTTGTGGGCTCGCCCCCGCCCGCCGCGGGCCCTGGCGCGTCGGCGCGGGCCTCGCCGAGCTCGCCGTGGCCCGCGGCGGGCTCGGCGGGCTCGCCCCCGCCCGCCGCGGGCCCTGGCGCGTCGGCGCGAGCCTCGCCGAGCTCGCCGTGGCCCGCAGAGGGCTTTGCGGGCTCGCCCCCGCCCGCCCCGAGCCCTGGTGCCTCGGCGCGGGCCTCCCCGAGCTCGCCGTGGCCCGCGGTGGGCTCGGCGGGCTCGTCCCCGCCCGCCACGAGCCCTGGCGCGTCGGCGCGAGCCTCCCCGAGCTCGACGTGTTCCGCAGCGGGCTTTGCGGGCTCGCCCCCGCCCGCCCCGGGCCCTGGCGCGTCGGCGCGGGCCTCGCCGAGCTCGCCGTGGCCTGCGGCGGGCTCGGCGGGCTCGCCCCCGCCCGCCGCGGGCCCTGGCGCGTCGGCGCGGGCCTCCCCGAGCTCGCCGTGGCCCGCGGCGGGCTCGGCGGGCTCGCCCCCGCCCGCCGCGGGCCCTGGCGCGTCGGCGCGGGCCTCGCCGAGCTCGCCGTGGCCTGCGGCGGGCTCGGCGGGCTCGCCCCCGCCCGCCGCGGGCCCTGGCGCGTCGGCGCGGGCCTCGCCGAGCTCGCCGTGGCCCGCGGCGGGCTCGGCGGGCTCGCCCCCGCCCGCCGCGGGCCCTGGCGCGTCGGCGCGGGCCTCCCCGAGCTCGCCGTGGCCCGCGGCAGGCTCGGCGGGCTTGCCCCCGCCCGCCGCGGGCCCTGGCGCGTCGGCGCGGGCCTCGCCCAGCTCGCCGTGGCCCGCGGCGGGCTTTGCGGGCTCGCCCCCGCCCGCCCCGGGCCCTGGCGCGTCGGCGCGGGCCTCGCCGAGCTCGCCGTGGCCCGCACCGGGCTCGGCGGGCTCGCGCCCGCCCGCCCCGGGCCCTGGCGCGTCGGCGCGGGCCTCGCCGAGCTCGCCGTGGCCCGCAGAGGGCTTTGCGGGCTCGCCCCCGCCCGCCACGAGCCCTGGTGCCTCGGCGCGGGCCTCCCCGAGCTCGCCGTGGCCCGCGGTGGGCTCGGCCGGCTCGTCCCCGCCCGCCACGAGCCCTGGCGCGTCGGCGCGGGCCTCGCCGAGCTCGCCGTGGCCCGCGGCGGGCTCGGCGGGCTCGCCCCCGCCCGCCGCGGGCCCTGGCGCGTCGGCGCGGGCCTCGCCGAGCTCGCCGTGGCCCGCGACGGGCTCGGCGGGCTCGCCCCCGCCCGCCCCGGGCCCTGGCGCGTCGGCGCGGGCCTCGCCGAGCTCGCCGTGGCCCGCGGCGGGCTCCCCGGGCTCGCCCCCGCCCGCCGCGGGCCCTGGCGCGTCGGCGCGGGCCTCGCCGAGCTCGCCGTGGCCCGCGGCGGGCTCGGCGGGCTCGCCCCCGCCCGCCGCGGGCCCTGGCGCGTCGGCGCGGGCCTCGCCGAGCTCGCCGTGGCCCGCGGCGGGCTCGGCGGGCTCGCCCCCGCCCGCCGCGGGCCCTGGCGCGTCGGCGCGGGCCTCGCCGAGCTCGCCGTGGCCCGCGGTGGGCTCGGCGGGCTCGCCCCCGCCCGCCGCGGGCCCTGGCGCGTCGGCGCGGGCCTCGCCGAGCTCGCCGTGGCCCGCAGCGGGCTCGGCGGGCTCGCCCCCGCCCGCCGCGGGCCCTGGCGCGTCGGCGCGGGCCTCGCCGAGCTCGCCGTGGCCCGCGGCGGGCTTTGCGGGCTCGCCCCCGCCCGCCACGAACCCTGGTGCCTCGGCGCGGGCCTCCCCGAGCTCGCCGTGGCCCGCGGCGGGCTCGGCGGGCTCGCCCCCGCCCGCCTCGAGCCCTGGCGCGTCGGCGCGGGCCTCGCCGAGCTCGCTGTGGCCCGCGGCGGGCTCCCCGGGCTCGCCCCCGCCCGCCCCGGGCCCTGGCGCGTCGGCGCGGGCCTCGCCGAGCTCGCCGTGGCCCGCGGCGGGCTCGGCGGGCTCGCCCCCGCCCGCCGCGGGCCCTGGCGCGTCGGCGCGGGCCTCGCCGAGCTCGCCGTGGCCCGCAGTGGGCTCGGCGGGCTCGCCCCCGCCCGCCGCGGGCCCTGGCGCGTCGGCGCGGGCCTCGCGGAGCTCGCCGTGGCCCGCGGCGGGCTCGGCGGGCTCGCCCCCGCCCGCCCCGGGCCCTGGCGCGTCGGCGCGGGCCTCGCCGAGCTCGCCGTGGCCCGCGGCGGGCTCGGCGGGCTCGCCCCCGCCCGCCGCGGGCCCTGGCGCGTCGGCGCGGGCCTCCCCGAGCTCGCCGTGGCCCGCGGCGGGCTCGGCGGGCTCGCCCCCGCCCGCCCCGGGCCCTGGCGCGTCGGCGCGGGCCTCGCCGAGCTCGCCGTGGCCCGCGGCGGGCTCCCCGGGCTCGCCCCCGCCCGCCCCGGGCCCTGGCGCGTCGGCGCGGGCCTCGCCGAGCTCGCCGTGGCCCGCGCAGGGCTCGGCGGGCTCGCCCCCGCCCGCCGCGGGCCCTGGCGCGTCGGCGCGGGCCTCGCCGAGCTCGCCGTGGCCCGCGGCGGGCTCCCCGGGCTCGCCCCCGCCCGCCGCGGGCCCTGGCGGGTCGGCGCGGGCCTCGCCGAGCTCGCCGTGGCCCGCGGCGGGCTCGGCGGGCTCGCCCCCGCCCGCCGCGGGCCCTGGCGCGTCGGCGCGGGCCTCGCCGAGCTCGCCGTGGCCCGCGGCGGGCTCGGCGGGCTCGCCCCCGCCCGCCACGAGCCCTGGCGCGTCGGCGCGGGCCTCCCCGAGCTCGCCGTGGCCCGCAGCGGGCTCGGGGGGCTCGCCCCCGCCCGCCGCGGGCCCTGGCGCGTCGGCGCGGGCCTCGCCGAGCTCGCCGTGGCCCGCGGCGGGCTCGGCGGGCTCGCCCCCGCCCGCCGCGGGCCCTGGCGCGTCGGCGCGGGCCTCGCCGAGCTAGCCGTGGCCCGCGGCGGGCTCGGCGGGCTCGCCCCTGCCCGCCGCGGGCCCTGGCGCGTCGGCGCGGGCCTCACCGAGCTCGCCGTGGCCCGCAGCGGGCTTTTCGGGCTCGCCCCCGCCCGCCACGAGTCCTGGCGCCTCGGAGCGGGCCTCGCCGAGCTCGCCGTGGCCCGCGGCGGGCTTTGCGGGCTCGCCCCCGCCCGCCTCGAGCCCTGGCGCGTCGGCGCGGGCCTCCCCGAGCTCGCCGTGGCCCGCGGCGGGCTCGGCGGGCTCGGGCCCGCCCGCCGCGGGCCCTGGCGCGTCGGCGCGGGCCTCGCCCAGCTCGCCGTGGCCCGCGGCGGGCTCGGCGGGCTCTCCCCTGCCCGCCACGAGCCCTGGCGCGTCGGCGCGGGCCTCGCCGAGCTCGCCGTGGCCCGCAGCGGGCTTTGTGGGCTCGCCCCCGCCCGCCGCGGGCCCTGGCGCGTCGGCGCGGGCCTCGCCGAGCTCGCCGTGGCCCGCGGCGGGCTCGGCGGGCTCGCCCCCGCCCGCCGCGGGCCCTGGCGCGTCGGCGCGAGCCTCGCCGAGCTCGCCGTGGCCCGCGGCGGGCTCGGCGGGCTCGCCCCCGCCCGCCGCGGGCCCTGGCGCGTCGGCGCGGGCCTCCCCGAGCTCGCCGTGGCCCGCGGCGGGCTCGGCGGGCTCGCCCCCGCCCGCCCCGGGCCCTGGCGCGTCGGCGCGGGCCTCGCCGAGCTCGCCGTGGCCCGCGACGGGCTCGGCGGGCTCGCCCCCGCCCGCCGCGGGCCCTGGCGCGTC
Source organism: Struthio camelus (assembly GCF_040807025.1). Taxonomy (NCBI): domain Eukaryota; kingdom Metazoa; phylum Chordata; class Aves; order Struthioniformes; family Struthionidae; genus Struthio; species Struthio camelus. Next base: position 8,064 of record NW_027182625.1, read on the forward strand.
GGCGCGGGCCTCGCCGAGCTCGCCGTGCCCCGCGGCGGGCTTTGCGGGCTCGCCCCCGCCCGCCGCGGGCCCTGGCGCGTCGGCGCGGGCCTCGCCGAGCTCGCCGTGGCCCGCGGCGGGCTCGGCGGGCTCGCCCCCGCCCGCCGCGGGCCCTGGCGCGTCGGCGCGGGCCTCGCCGAGCTCGCCGTGGCCCGCGGCGGGCTCGGCGGGCTCGCCCCCGCCCGCCCCGGGCCCTGGCGCGTCGGCGCGGGCCTCGCCGAGCTCGCCGTGGCCCGCGGCGGGCTCCCCGGGCTCGCCCCCGCCCGCCCCGGGCCCTGGCGCGTCGGCGCGGGCCTCCCCGAGCTCGCCGTGGCCCGCGGCAGGCTCGGCGGGCTCGCCCCCGCCCGCCGCGGGCCCTGGCGCGTCGGCGCGGGCCTCGGCGAGCTCGCCGTGGCCCGCGGCGGGCTCGGCGGGCTCGCCCCCGCCCGCCGCGGGCCCTGGCGCGTCGGCGCGGGCCTCGCCGAGCTCGCCGTGGCCCGCGACGGGCTCGGCGGGCTCGCCCCCGCCCGCCCCGGGCCCTGGCGCGTCGGCGCGGGCCTCGCCGAGCTCGCCGTGGCCCGCGGCGGGCTCCCCGGGCTCGCCCCCGCCCGCCGCGGGCCCTGGCGGGTCGGCGCGGGCCTCGCCGAGCTCGCCGTGGCCCGCGGCGGGCTCGGCGGGCTCGCCCCCGCCCGCCCCGGGCCCTGGCGCGTCGGCGCGGGCCTCGCCGAGCTCGCCGTGGCCCGCAGCGGGCTTTTCGGGCTCGCCCCCGCCCGCCACGAGTCCTGGCGCCTCGGCGCGGGCCTCGCCGAGCTCGCCGTGGCCCGCGGCGGGCTTTGCGGGCTCGCCCCCGCCTGCCTCGAGCCCTGGCGCGTCGGCGCGGGCCTCCCCGAGCTCACCGTGGCCCGCGGCGGGCTCGGCGGGCTCGCCCCCGCCCGCCGCGGGCCCTGGCGCGTCGGCGCGGGCCTCGCCGAGCTCGCCGTGGCCCGCGGCGGACTCGGCGGGCTCGTCCCCGCCCGCCGCGGGCCCTGGCGCGTCGGCGCGGGCCTCCCCGAGCTCGCCGTGGCCCGCGGCGGGCTCGGCGGGCTCGCGCCCGCCCGCCGCGGGCCCTGGCGCGTCGGCGCGGGCCTCGCCGAGCTCGCCGTGGCCCGCAGCGGGCTTTGTGGGCTTGCCCCCGCCCGCCTCGAGCCCTGGCGCGTCGGCGCGGGCCTCCCAGAGCTCGCCGTGGCCCGCAGTGGGCTCGGCGGGCTCGCTACCGCCCGCCTCGATCCCTGGCGCGTCGGCGCGGTCCTCGCCGAGCTCGCCGTGGCCCGCAGCGGGCTTTGTGGGCTCGCCCCCGCCCGCCACGAGCCCTGGCGCGTCGGCGCGGGCCTCCCCGAGCTCGCCGTGGCCCGCGGTGGGCTCGGCGGGCTCGCCCCCGCCCGCCGCGGGCCCTGGCGCGTCGGCGCGGGCCTCCCCGAGCTCGCCGTGGCCCGTGGTGGGCTCGGCGGGCTCGCCCCCGCCCGCTGCGGGCCCTGGCGCGTCGGCGCGGGCCTCGCCGAGCTCGCCGTGGCCCGCGGCGGGCTCGGCGGGCTCGCCCCCGCCCGCCGCGGGCCCTGGCGCGTCGGCGCGGGCCTCGCCGAGCTCGCCGTGGCCCGCGGCGGGCTCGGCGGGCTCGCCCCCGCCCGCCGCGGGCCCTGGCGCGTCGGCGCGGGCCTCGCCGAGCTCGCCGTGGCCCGCGGCGGGCTCGGCGGGCTCGCCCCCGCCCGCCCCGGGCCCTGGCGCGTCGGCGCGGGCCTCGCCGAGCTCGCCGTGGCCCGCGGCGGGCTTTGCGGGCTCGCCCCCGCCCGCCACGAGCCCTGGCGCGTCGGCGCGAGCCTCGCCGAGCTCGCCGTGGCCCGCGGCGGGCTCGGCGGGCTCGCCCCCGCCCGCCGCGGGCCCTGGCGCGTCGGCGCGGGCCTCGCCGAGCTCGCCGTGGCCCGCGACAGGCTCGGCGGGCTCGCCCCCGCCCGCCGCGGGCCCTGGCGCGTCGGCGCGGGCCTCGCCGAGCTCGCCGTGGCCCGCAGCGGGCTTTTCGGGCTCGCCCCCGCCCGCCACGAGCCCTGGCGCCTCGGCGCAGGCCTCACCGAGCTCGCCGTGGCCCGCAGCGGGCTTTGCGGGCTCGCCCCCGCCCACCACGAGCCATGGCGCGTCGGCACGGGCCTCGCCGAGCTCGCCGTGGCCCGCGGCGGGCTTTGCGGGCTCGCCCCCGCCCGCCTCGAGCCCTGGCGCGTCGGCGCGGGCCTCCCCGAGCTCGCCGTGGCCCGCGGCGGGCTCGGCGGGCTCGCCCCCGCCCGCCGCGGGCCCTGGCGCGTCGGCGCGGGCCTCGCCGAGCTCGCCGTGGCCCGCGGCGGGCTCGGCGGGCTCGCCCCCGCCGCCGCGGGCCCTGGCGCGTCGGCGCGGGCCTCGCCGAGCTCGCCGTGGCCCGCGGCGGGCTCGGCGGGCTCGCCCCCGCCCGCCGCGGGCCCTGGCGCGTCGGCGCGGGCCTCGCCGAGCTCGCCGTGGCCCGCGGCGGGCTCGGCGGGCTCGCCCCCGCCCGCCACGAGTCCTGGCGCGTCGGCGCGGGCCTCGCCGAGCTCGCCGTGGCCCGCGGCGGGCTCGGCGGGCTCACCCCCGCCCGCCGCGGGCCCTGGCGCGTCGGCGCGGGCCTCGCCGAGCTCGCCGTGGCCCGCGGAGGGCTCGGCGGGCTCGCCCCCGCCCGCCCCGGGCCCTGGCGCGTCGGCGCGGGCCTCGCCGAGCTCGCCGTGGCCCGCGGCGGGCTCCCCGGGCTCGCCCCCGCCCGCCGCGGGCCCTGGCGGGTCGGCGCGGGCCTCGCCGAGCTCGCCGTGGCCCGCGGCGGGCTCGGCGGGCTCGCCCCCGCCCGCCCCGGGCCCTGGCGCGTCGGCGCGGGCCTCGCCGAGCTCGCCGTGGCCCGCAGCGGGCTTTTCGGGCTCGCCCCCGCCCGCCACGAGTCCTGGCGCCTCGGCGCGGGCCTCGCCGAGCTCGCCGTGGCCCGCGGCGGGCTTTGCGGGCTCGCCCCCGCCCGCCTCGAGCCCTGGCGCGTCGGCGCGGGCCTCCCTGAGCTCACCGTGGCCCGCGGCGGGCTCGGCGGGCTCGCCCCCGCCCGCCGCGAGCCCTGGCGCGTCGGCGCGGGCCTCGCCGAGCTCGCCGTGGCCCGCGGCGGACTCGGCGGGCTCGCCCCCGCCCGCCGCGGGCCCTGGCGCGTCGGCGCGGGCCTCCCCGAGCTCGCCGTGGCCCGCAGCGGGCTTTGTGGGCTCGCCCCCGGCCGCCTCGAGCCCTGGCGCGTCGGCGCGGGCCTCCCCGAGCTCGCCGTGGCCCGCAGTGGGCTCGGCGGGCTCGCTACCGCCCGCCTCGATCCCTGGCGCGTCGGCGCGGGCCTCGCCGAGCTCGCCGTGGCCCGCAGCGGGCTTTGTGGGCTCGCCCCCGCCCGCCACGAGCCCTGGCGCGTCGGCGCGGGCCTCCCCGAGCTCGCCGTGGCCCGCGGTGGGCTCGGCGGGCTCGCCCCCGCCCGCCGCGGGCCCTGGCGCGTCGGCGCGGGCCTCGCCGAGCTCGCCGTGGCCCGCGGTGGGCTCGGCGGGCTCGCCCCCGCCCGCCGCGGGCCCTGGCGTGTCGGCGCGGGCCTCCCCAAGCTCGCCGTGGCCCGCGGCGGGCTCGGCGGGCTCGCCCCTGCCCGCCACGAGCCCTGGCGCGTCGGCGCGAGCCTCGCCGAGCTCGCCGTGGCCCGCGGCGGGCTCGGCGGGCTCGCCCCCGCCCGCCCCGGGCCCTGGCGCGTCGGCGCGGGCCTCGCCGAGCTCGCCGTGGCCCGCGACGGGCTCGGCGGGCTCGCCCCCGCCCGCCGCGGGCCCTGGCGCGTCGGCGCGGGCCTCGCCGAGCTCGCCGTGGCCCGCAGCGGGCTTTTCGGGCTCGCCCCCGCCCGCCACGAGTCCTGGCGCCTCGGCGCGGGCCTCGCCGAGCTCGCCGTGGCCCGCGGCGGGCTTTGCGGGCTCGCCCCCGCCCGCCTCGAACCCTGGCGCGTCGGCGCGGGCCTCCCCGAGCTCGCCGTGGCCCGCGGCGGGCTCGGCGGGCTCGCCCCCGCCCGCCGCGGGCCCTGGCGCGTCGGCGCGGGCCTCGCCGAGCTCGCCGTGGCCCGCGGCGGGCTCGGCGGGCTCGCCCCCGCCCGCCGCGGGCCCTGGCGCGTCGGCGCGGGCCTCCCCGAGCTCGCCGTGGCCCGCGGCGGGCTCGGCGGGCTCGCCCCCGCCCGCCCCGGGCCCTGGCGCATCGGCGCGGGCCTCGCCGAGCTCGCCGTGGCCCGCGGTGTGCTCGGCGGGCTCGTCCCCGCCCGCCCCGAGCCCTGGTGCCTCGGCGCGGGCCTCCCCGAGCTCGCCGTGGCCCGCGGTGGGCTCGGCGGGCTCGTCCCCGCCCGCCACGAGCCCTGGCGCGTCGGCGCGAGCCTCCCCGAACTCGACGTGGCCCGCAGCGGGCTTTGCGGGCTCGCCCCCGCCCGCCACGAGCCCTGGCGCGTCGGCGCGGGCCTCGCCGAGCTCGCCGTGGCCCGCGGCGGGCTCGGCGGGCTCGCCCCCGCCCGCCACGGGCCCTGGCGCGTCGGCGCGGGCCTCGCCGAGCTCGACGTGGCCCGCAGCGGGCTTTGCGGGCTTGCCCCCGTCCGCCACGAGCCCTGGCGCCTCGGCGCGGGCCTCGCCGAGCTCGCCGTGGCCCGCAGCGGGTTTGCGGGCTCGCCCTCGCCCACCACGAGCCATGGCGCGTCGGCACGGGCCTCGCCGAGCTCGCCGTGGCCCGCGGCGGGCTTTGCGGGCTCGCCCCTGCCCGCCTCGAGCCCTGGCGCGTCGGCGCGGGCCTCCCCGAGCTCGCCGTGGCCCGCGGCGGGCTCGGCGGGCTCGCCCCCGCCCGCCGCGGGCCCTGGCGCGTCGGCGCGGGCCTCGCCGAGGTAGCCGTGGCCCACGGCGGGCTCGGCGGGCTCGCCCCCGCCCGCCGCGGGCCCTGGCGCGTCGGCGCGGGCCTTGCCGAGCTCGCCGTGGCCCACGGCGGGCTCGGCGGGCTCGCCCCCGCCCGCCGCGGGCCCTGGCGCGTCGGCGCGGGCCTCGCCGAGCTCGCCGTGGCCCGCGGCGGGCTCGGCGGGCTCGCCCCCGCCCGCCCCGGGCCCTGGCGCGTCGGCGCGGGCCTCGCCGAGCTCGCCGTGGCCCGCGGCGGGCTCGGCGGGCTCGCCCCCGCCCGCCCCGGGCCCTGGCGCGTCGGCGCGGGCCTCCCCGAGCTCGCCGTGGCCCGCGGTGGGCTCGGCGGGCTCGCCCCCGCCCGCCTCGAGCCCTGGCGCGTCGGCGCGGGCCTCCCCGAGCTCGCCGTGGCCCGCGGCGGGCTCTCCGGGCTCGCCCCCGCCCGCCGCGGGCCCTGGCGCGTCGGCGCGGGCCTCGCCGAGCTCGCCGTGGCCCGCGGCGGGCTCGGCGGGCTCGCCCCCGCCCGCCTCGAGCCCTGGCGCGTCGGCGCGGGCCTCCCCGAGCTCGCCGTGGCCCGCGGCGGGCTCGGCGGGCTCGCCCCCGCCCGCCGCGGGCCCTGGCGCGTCGGCGCGGGCCTCGCCGAGCTCGCCGTGGCCCGCGGCGGGCTCGGCGGGCTCGCCCCCGCCCGCCGCGGGCCCCTGGCGCGTCGGCGCGGGCCTCGCCGAGCTCGCCGTGGCCCGCGGCGGGCTCCCCGGGCTCGCCCCCGCCCGCCGCGGGCCCTGGCGCGTCGGCGCGGGCCTCGCCGAGCTCGCCGTGGCCCGCGGCGGGCTCGGCGGGCTCGTCCCCGCCCGCCGCGGGCCCTGGCACGTCGGCGCGGGCCTCCCCGAGCTCGCCGTGGCCCGCAGCGGGCTTTGTGGGCTCGCCCCCATCCGCCTCGAGCCCTGGCGCGTCGGCGCGGGCCTCCCCGAGCTCGCCGTGGCCCGCGGCGGGCTCGGCGGGCTCGCCCCCGCCCGCCTCGATCCCTGGCGCGTCGGCGCGGGCCTCGCCGAGCTCGCCGTGGCCCGCGGCGGGCTCTCCGGGCTCGCCCCCGCCCGCCGCGGGCCCTGGCGTGTCGGCGCGGGCCTCGCCGAGCTCGCCGTGGCCCGCGGCGGGCTCGGCGGGCTCGCCCCCGCCCGCCCCGGGCCCTGGCGCATCGGCGCGAGCCTCGCCGAGCTCGCCGTGGCCCGCGGCGGGCTCGGCGGGCTCGCCCCCGCCCGCCGCGGGCCCTGGCGCGTCGGCGCGGGCCTCGCCGAGCTCGCCGTGGCCCGCGGCGGGCTCGGCGGGCTCGCCCCCGCCCGCCGCGGGCCCTGGCGCGTCGGCGCGGGCCTCGCCGAGCTCGCCGTGGCCCGCGGCGGGCTCGGCGGGCTCGCCCCCGCCCGCCCCGGGCCCTGGCGCGTCGGCGCGGGCCTCGCCGAGCTCGCCGTGGCCCGCAGAGGGCTTTGCGGGCTCGCCCCCGCCCGCCTCGAGCCCTGGCGCGTCGGCGCGGGCCTCGCCGAGCTCGCCGTGGCCCGCGGCGGGCTCGGCGGGCTCGCCCCCGCCCGCCCCGGGCCCTGGCGCGTCGGCGCGAGCCTCGCCGAGCTCGCCGTGGCCCGCGGCGGGCTCGGCGGGCTCGCCCCCGCCCGCCGCGGGCCCTGGCGCGTCGGCGCGGGCCTCGCCGAGCTCGCCGTGGCCCGCAGTGGGCTCGGCGGGCTCGCTACCGCCCGCCTCGATCCCTGGCGCGTCGGCGCGGGCCTCGCCGAGCTCGCCGTGGCCCGCAGCGGGCTTTGTGGGCTCGCCCCCGCCCGCCACGAGCCCTGGCGCGTCGGCGCGGGCCTCCCCGAGCTCGCCGTGGCCCGCGGCGGGCTCGGCGGGCTCGCCCCCGCCCGCCCCGGGCCCTGGCGCGTCGGCGCGGGCCTCGCCGAGCTCGCCGGGGCCCGCGGCGGGCTCGGCGGGCTCGCCCCCGCCCGCCCCGGGCCCTGGCGCGTCGGCGCGGGCCTCGCCGAGCTCGCCGTGGCCCGCAGAGGGCTTTGCGGGCTCGCCCCCGCCCGCCCCGGGCCCTGGCGCGTCGGCGCAGGCCTCCCCGAGCTCGCCGTGGCCCGCGGCGGCCTCCCCGGGCTCGCCCCCGCCCGCCGCGGGCCCTGGCGCGTCGGCGCAGGCCTCGCCGAGCTCGCCGTGGCCCGCGGCGGGCTCGGCGGGCTCGCCCCCGCCCGCCTCGAGCCCTGGCGCGTCGGCGCGGGCCTCCCCGAGCTCGCCGTGGCCCGCGGCGGGCTCGGCGGGCTCGCCCCCGCCCGCCGCGGGCCCTGGCGCGTCGGCGCGGGCCTCGCCGAGCTCGCCGTGGCCCGCGGCGGGCTCGGCGGGCTCGCCCCCGCCCGCCGCGGGCCCTGGCGCGTCGGCGCGGGCCTCGCCGAGCTCGCCGTGGCCCGCGGCGGGCTCGGCGGGCTCGCCCCCGCCCGCCGCGGGCCCTGGCGCGTCGGCGCGGGCCTCGCCGAGCTCGCCGTGGCCCGCGGCGGGCTCGGCGGGCTCGCCCCCGCCCGCCGCGGGCCCTGGCGCGTCGGCGCGGGCCTCGCCGAGCTCGCCGTGGCCCGCGGTGGGCTCGGCGGGCTCGTCCCCGCCCGCCCCGAGCCCTGGTGCCTCGGCGCGGGCCTCCCCGAGCTCGCCGTGGCCCGCGGTGGGCTCGGCGGGCTCGTCCCCGCCCGCCACGAGCCCTGGCGCGTCGGCGGGGGCCTCGCCGAGCTCGCCGTGGCCCGCAGCGGGCTTTGCGGGCTCGTCCCCGCCCGCCACGAGCCCTGGCGCGTCGGCGCGGGCCTCGCCGAGCTCGCCGTGGCCCGCAGAGGGCTTTGCGGGCTCGCCCCCGCCCGCCTCGAGCCCTGGCGCGTCGGCGCGGGCCTCCCCGAGCTCGCCGTGGCCCGCGGCGGGCTCGGCGGGCTCGCCCCCGCCCGCCGCGGGCCCTGGCGCGTCGGCGCGGGCCTCGCCGAGCTCGCCGTGTCCCGCGGCGGGCTCGGCGGGCTCGCCCCCGCCCGCCGCGGGCCCTGGCGCGTCGGCGCGGGCCTCCCCGAGCTCGCCGTGGCCCGCGGCGGGCTCGGCGGGCTCGCCCCCGCCCGCCGCGGGCCCTGGCGCGTCGGCGCGGGCCTCGCCGAGCTCGCCGTGGCCCGCGGCGGGCTCGGCGGGCTCGCCCCCGCCCGCCGCGGGCCCTGGCGCGTCGGCGCGGGCCTCGCCGAGCTCGCCGTGGCCCGCGGCAGGCTCGGCGGGCTTGCCCCCGCCCGCCGCGGGCCCTGGCGCGTCGGCGCGGGCCTCGCCAAGCTCGCCGTGGCCCGCGGCGGGCTCGGCGGGCTCGCCCCCGCCCGCCCCGGGCCCTGGCGCGTCGGCGCGGGCCTCGCCGAGCTCGCCGTGGCCCGCGGCGGGCTCGGCGGGCTCGCCCCCGCCCGCCACGAGCCCTGGCGCGTCGGCGCGGGCCTCCCCGAGCTCGCCGTGGCCCGCGGTGGGCTCGGCGGGCTCGTCCCCGCCCGCCCCGAGCCCTGGTGCCTCGGCGCGGGCCTCCCCGAGCTCGCCGTGGCCCGCGGTGGGCTCGGCGGGCTCGTCCCCGCCCGCCACAAGCCCTGGCGCGTCGGCGCGGGCCTCGCCGAGCTCGCCGTGGCCCGCAGCGGGCTTTGCGGGCTCGCCCCCGCCCGCCTCGATCCCTGGCGCGTCGGCACGGGCCTCGCCGAGCTCGCCGTGGCCCGCGGCGGGCTCGGCGGGCTCGCCCCCGCCCGCCGCGGGCCCTGGCGCGTCGGAGCGGGCCTTGCCGAGCTCGCCGTGGCCCGCGGCGGGCTCGGCGGGCTCGCCCCCGCCCGCCGCGGGCCCTGGCGCGTCGGCGCGGGCCTCGCCGAGCTCGCCGTAGCCCGCGGCGGGCTCCCCGGGCTCGCCCCCGCCCGCCGCGGGCCCTGGCGCGTCGGCGCGGGCCTCGCCGAGCTCGCCGTGGCCCGCAGCGGGCTTTGTGGGCTCGTCCCCGCCCGCCGCGGGCCCTGGCACGTCGGCGCGGGCCTCGCCGAGCTCGCCGTGGCCCGCGGTGGGCTCGGCGGGCTCGCTACCGCCCGCCTCGATCCCTGGCGCGTCGGCGCGGGCCTCGCCGAGCTCGCCGTGGCCCGCAGAGGGCTCTCCGGGCTCGCCCCCGCCCGCCACGAGCCCTGGCGCGTCGGCGCGGGCCTCCCCGAGCTCGCCGTGGCCCGCAGCGGGCTTTGTGGGCTCGCTACCGCCCGCCTCGATCCCTGGCGCGTCGGCGCGGGCCTCGCCGAGCTCGCCGTGGCCCGCGGCGGGCTCTCCGGGCTCGCCCCCGCCCGCCGCGGGCCCTGGCGTGTCGGCGCGGGCCTCGCCGAGCTCGCCGTGGCCCGCGGCGGGCTCGGCGGGCTCGCCCCCGCCCGCCCCGGGCCCTGGCGCGTCGGCGCGAGCCTCGCCGAGCTCGCCGTGGCCCGCGGCGGGCTCGGCGGGCTCGCCCCCGCCCGCCGCGGGCCCTGGCGCGTCGGCGCGGGCCTCGCCGAGCTCGCCGTGGCCCGCGGCGGGCTCGGCGGGCTCGCCCCCGCCCGCCCCGGGCCCTGGCGCGTCGGCGCGGGCCTCGCCGAGCTCGCCGTGGCCCGCGGCGGGCTCGGCGGGCTCGCCCCCGCCCGCCCCGGGCCCTGGCGCGTCGGCGCGGGCCTCGCCGAGCTCGCCGTGGCCCGCGGCGGGCTCGGCGGGCTCGCCCCCGCCCGCCCCGGGCCCTGGCGCGTCGGCGCGGGCCTCGCCGAGCTCGCCGTGGCCCGCAGAGGGCTTTGCGGGCTCGCCCCCGCCCGCCTCGAGCCCTGGCGCGTCGGCGCGGGCCTCGCCGAGCTCGCCGTGGCCCGCGGCGGGCTCGGCGGGCTCGCCCCCGCCCGCCGCGGGCCCTGGCGCGTCGGCGCGGGCCTCCCCGAGCTCGCCGTGGCCCGCGGCGGGCTCGGCGGGCTCGCCCCCGCCCGCCTCGAGCCCTGGCGCGTCGGCGCGGGCCTCGCCGAGCTCGCCGTGGCCCGCGGCGGGCTCGGCGGGCTCGCCCCCGCCCGCCGCGGGCCCTGGCGCGTCGGCGCGGGCCTCGCCGAGCTCGCCGTGGCCCGCGGCGGGCTCGGCGGGCTCGCCCCCGCCCGCCGCGGGCCCTGGCGCGTCGGCGCGGGCCTCGCCGAGCTCGCCGTGGCCCGCGGCGGGCTTTGCGGGCTCGCCCCCGCCCACCACGAGCCATGGCGCGTCGGCGCGGGCCTCGCCGAGCTCGCCGTGGCCCGCGGCGGGCTTTGCGGGCTCGCCCCCGCCCGCCTCGAGCCCTGGCGTGTCGGCGCGGGCCTCGCCGAGCTCGCCGTGGCCCGCGGCGGGCTCGGCGGGCTCGCCCCCGCCCGCCCCGGGCCCTGGCGCGTCGGCGCGAGCCTCGCCGAGCTCGCCGTGGCCCGCGGCGGGCTCGGCGGGCTCGCCCCCGCCCGCCGCGGGCCCTGGCGCGTCGGCGCGGGCCTCGCCGAGCTCGCCGTGGCCCGCGGCGGGCTCGGCGGGCTCGCCCCCGCCCGCCCCGGGCCCTGGCGCGTCGGCGCGGGCCTCGCCGAGCTCGCCGTGGCCCGCGGCGGGCTCGGCGGGCTCGCCCCCGCCCGCCCCGGGCCCTGGCGCGTCGGCGCGGGCCTCGCCGAGCTCGCCGTGGCCCGCGGCGGGCTCCCCGGGCTCGCCCCCGCCCGCCCCGGGCCCTGGCGCGTCGGCGCGGGCCTCCCCGAGCTCGCCGTGGCCCGCGGCGGGCTCCCCGGGCTCGCCCCCGCCCGCCGCGGGCCCTGGCGCGTCGGCGCGGGCCTCGCCGAGCTCGCCGTGGCCCGCGGCGGGCTCGGCGGGCTCGCCCCCGCCCGCCTCGAGCCCTGGCGCGTCGGCGCGGGCCTCCCCGAGCTCGCCGTGGCCCGCGGCGGGCTCGGCGGGCTCGCCCCCGCCCGCCGCGGGCCCTGGCGCGTCGGCGCGGGCCTCGCCGAGCTCGCCGTGGCCCGCGGCGGGCTCGGCGGGCTCGCCCCCGCCCGCCGCGGGCCCTGGCGCGTCGGCGCGGGCCTCGCCGAGCTCGCCGTGGCCCGCGGCGGGCTCGGCGGGCTCGCCCCCGCCCGCCCCGGGCCCTGGCGCGTCGGCGCGGGCCTCGCCGAGCTCGCCGTGGCCCGCGGCGGGCTCGGCGGGCTCGCCCCCGCCCGCCGCGGGCCCTGGCGCGTCGGCGCGGGCCTCGCCGAGCTCGCCGTGGCCCGCGGTGGGCTCGGCGGGCTCGTCCCCGCCCGCCCCGAGCCCTGGTGCCTCGGCGCGGGCCTCCCCGAGCTCGCCGTGGCCCGCGGTGGGCTCGGCGGGCTCGTCCCCGCCCGCCACGAGCCCTGGCGCGTCGGCGGGGGCCTCGCCGAGCTCGCCGTGGCCCGCAGCGGGCTTTGCGGGCTCGTCCCCGCCCGCCACGAGCCCTGGCGCGTCGGCGCGGGCCTCGCCGAGCTCGCCGTGGCCCGCAGAGGGCTTTGCGGGCTCGCCCCCGCCCGCCTCGAGCCCTGGCGCGTCGGCGCGGGCCTCCCCGAGCTCGCCGTGGCCCGCGGCGGGCTCGGCGGGCTCGCCCCCGCCCGCTGCGGGCCCTGGCGCGTCGGCGCGGGCCTCGCCGAGCTCGCCGTGGCCCGCGGCGGGCTCGGCGGGCTCGCCCCCGCCCGCCGCGGGCCCTGGCGCGTCGGCGCGGGCCTCCCCGAGCTCGCCATGGCCCGCGGCGGGCTCGGCGGGCTCGCCCCCGCCCGCCGCGGGCCCTGGCGCGTCGGCGCGGGCCTCGCCGAGCTCGCCGTGGCCCGCGGCGGGCTCGGCGGGCTCGCCCCCGCCCGCCGCGGGCCCTGGCGCGTCGGCGCGGGCCTCGCCGAGCTCGCCGTAGCCCGCGGCGGGCTCCCCGGGCTCGCCCCCGCCCGCCGCGGGCCCTGGCGCGTCGGCGCGGGCCTCGCCGAGCTCGCCGTGGCCCGCAGCGGGCTTTGTGGGCTCGTCCCTGCCCGCCGCGGGCCCTGGCACGTCGGCGCGGGCCTCGCCGAGCTCGCCGTGGCCCGCGGTGGGCTCGGCGGGCTCGCTACCGCCCGCCTCGATCCCTGGCGCGTCGGCGCGGGCCTCGCCGAGCTCGCCGTGGCCCGCGGCGGGCTCTCCGGGCTCGCCCCCGCCCGCCACGAGCCCTGGCGCGTCGGCGCGGGCCTCGCCGAGCTCGCCGTGGCCCGCGGCGGGCTCGGCGGGCTCGCCCCCGCCCGCCGCGGGCCCTGGCGCGTCGGCGCGAGCCTCGCCGAGCTCGCCGTGGCCCGCGGCGGGCTCGGCGGGCTCGCCCCCGCCCGCCCCGGGCCCTGGCGCGTCGGCGCGGGCCTCGCCGAGCTCGCCGTGGCCCGCAGCGGGCTCCCCGGGCTCGCCCCCGCCCGCCTCGATCCCTGGCGCGTCGGCGCGGGCCTCCCCGAGCTCGCCGTGGCCCGCGGCGGGCTCGTCGGGCTCGCCCCTGCCCGCCGCGGGCCCTGGCGCGTCGGCGCGGGCCTCCCCGAGCTCGCCGTGGCCCGCGGTGGGCTCGGCGGGCTCGCTACCGCCCGCCTCGATCCCTGGCGCGTCGGCGCGGGCCTCGCCGAGCTCGCCGTGGCCCGCAGCGGGCTTTGTGGGCTCGCCCCCGCCCGCCACGAGCCCTGGCGCGTCGGCGCGGGCCTCGCCGAGCTCGCCGTGGCCCGCGGCGGGCTCGGCGGGCTCGCCCCCGCCCGCCCCGGGCCCTGGCGCGTCGGTGCGAGCCTCGCCGAGCTCGCCGTGGCCCGCGGCGGGCTCGGCGGGCTCGCCCCCGCCCGCCCCGGGCCCTGGCGCGTCGGCGCGGGCCTCGCCGAGCTCGCCGTGGCCCGCGGCGGGCTCGGCGGGCTCGTCCCCGCCCGCCTCGATCCCTGGCGCGTCGGCGCGGGCCTCGCCGAGCTCGCCGTGGCCCGCGGCGGGCTTTGTGGGCTCGCCCCCTCGTCCGCCACGAGCCCTGGCGCGTCGGCGCGGGCCTCCCCGAGCTCGCCGTGGCCCGCGGTGGGCTCGGCGGGCTCGCCCCCGCCCGCCGCGGGCCCTGGCGCGTCGGCGCGGGCCTCGCCGAGCTCGTCGTGGCCCGCGGCCGGCTCGGCGGGCTCGCCCCCGCCCGCCGCGGGCCCTGGCGCGTCGGCGCGGGCCTCCCCGAGCTCGCCGTGGCCCGTGGCGGGCTCGCCGCGCTCGCCCCCGCCCGCCACGAGCCCTGGCGCGTTGGCGCGGGCCTCCCCGAGCTCGCCGTGGCCCGCAGCGGGCTCGGCGGGCTCGCCCCCGCCCGCCGCGGGCCCTGGCGCGTCGGCGCGGGCCTCGCCGAGCTCGCCGTGGCCCGCGGCGGGCTCGGCGGGCTAGCCCCCGCCCGCCCCGGGCCCTGACGCGTCGGCGCGGGCCTCGCCGAGCTCGCCGTGGCCCGCGGCGGGCTCCCCGGGCTCGCCCCCGCCCGCCGCGGGCCCTGGCGCGTCGGCGCGGGCCTCCCCGAGCTCGCCGTGGCCCGCGGCGGGCTTTGCGGGCTCGCCCCCGCCCGCCTCGAGCCCTGGCGCGTCGGCGCGGGCCTCGCCGAGCTCGCCGTGGCCCGCAGCGGGCTCGGCGGGCTCGCCCCCGCCCGCCCCGGGCCCTGGCGCGTCGGCGCGGGCCTCGCCGAGCTCGCCGTGGCCCGCGGCGGGCTCGGCGGGCTAGCCCCCGCCCGCCCCGGGCCCTGGCGCGTCGGCGCGGGCCTCGCCGAGCTCGCCGTGGCCCGCGGCGGGCTCCCCGGGCTCGCCCCCGCCCGCCGCGGGCCCTGGCGCGTCGGCGCGGGCCTCGCCGAGCTCGCCGTGGCCCGCGGCGGGCTCGGCGGGCTCGCCCCCGCCCGCCGCGGGCCCTGGCGCGTCGGCGCGGGCCTCGCCGAGCTCGCCGTGGCCCGCGGCGGGCTCCCCGGGCTCGCCCCCGCCCGCCCCGGGCCCTGGCGCGTCGGCGCGGGCCTCGCCGAGCTCGCCGTGGCCCGCGGCGGGCTCGGCGGGCTCGCCCCCGCCCGCCCCGGGCCCTGGCGCGTCGGCGCGGGCCTCGCCGAGCTCGCCGTGGCCCGCGGCGGGCTTTGCGGGCTCGCCCCCGCCCGCCACGAGCCCTGGCGCGTCGGCGCGAGCCTCGCCGAGCTCGCCGTGGCCCGCGGCGGGCTCGGCGGGCTCGCCCCCGCCCGCCCCGGCCCTGGCGCGTCGGCGCGGGCCTCGCCGAGCTCGCCGTGGCCCGCGACGGGCTCGGCGGGCTCGCCCCCGCCCGCCCCGGGCCCTGGCGCGTCGGCGCGGGCCTCGCCGAGCTCGCCGTGGCCCGCGGCGGGCTCGGCGGGCTCGCCCCCGCCCGCCGCGGGCCCTGGCGCGTCGGCGCGGGCCTCGCCGAGCTCGCCGTGGCCCGCGGCGGGCTCGGCGGGCTCGCACCCGCCCGCCCCGGGCCCTGGCGCGTCGGCGCGGGCCTCCCCGAGCTCGCCGTGGCCCGCGGCGGGCTCGGCGGGCTCGCCCCCGCCCGCCGCGGGCCCTGGCGCGTCGGCGCGGGCCTCGCCGAGCTCGCCGTGGCCCGCGGCGGGCTCGGCGGGCTCGCCCCCGCCCGCCGCGGGCCCTGGCGCGTCGGCGCGGGCCTCGCCGAGCTCGCCGTGGCCCGCGGCGGGCTCGGCGGGCTCGCCCCCGCCCGCCGCGGGCCCTGGCGCGTCGGCGCGGGCCTCGCCGAGCTCGCCGTGGCCCGCGGCGGGCTCGGCGGGCTTGCCCCCGCCCGCCGCGGGCCCTGGCGCGTCGGCGCGGGCCTCGCCGAGCTCGCCGTGGCCCGCGGCGGGCTCGGCGGGCTCGCCCCCGCCCGCCGCGGGCCCTGGCGCGTCGGCGCGGGCCTCGCCGAGCTCGCCGTGGCCCGCGGCGGGCTCGGCGGGCTCGCCCCCGCCCGCCGCGGGCCCTGGCGCGTCGGCGCGGGCCTCGCCGAGCTCGCCGTGGCCCGCGGTGGGCTCGGCGGGCTCGCCCCCGCCCGCCCCGAGCCCTGGTGCCTCGGCGCGGGCCTCCCCGAGCTCGCCGTGGCCCGCGGTGGGCTCGGCGGGCTCGTCCCCGCCCGCCACGAGCCCTGGCACGTCGGCGCGGGCCTCACCGAGCTCGCCGTGGCCCGCAGCGGGCTTTGCGGGCTCGTCCCCGCCCGCCACGAGCCCTGGCGCGTCGGCGCGGGCCTCGCCGAGCTCGCCGTGGCCCGCAGAGGGCTTTGCGGGCTCGCCCCCGCCCGCCTCGAGCCCTGGTGCGTCGGCGCGGGCCTCCCCGAGCTCGCCGTGGCCCGCGGCGGGCTCGGCGGGCTCGCCCCCGCCCGCCGCGGGCCCTGGCGCGTCGGCGCGGGCCTCGCCGAGCTCGCCGTGGCCCGCGGCGGGCTCGGCGGGCTCGCCCCCGCCCGCCGCGGGCCCTGGCGCGTCGGCGCGGGCCTCGCCGAGCTCGCCGTGGCCCGCGGCGGGCTCGGCGGGCTCGCCCCCGCCCGCCGCGGGCCCTGGCGCGTCGGCGCGGGCCTCGCCGAGCTCGCCGTGGCCCGCGGCGGGCTCGGCGGGCTCGCCCCCGCCCGCCGCGGGCCCTGGCGCGTCGGCGCGGGCCTCGCCGAGCTCGCCGTGGCCCGCGGCGGGCTCGGCGGGCTTGCCCCCGCCCGCCGCGGGCCCTGGCGCGTCGGCGCGGGCCTCGCCGAGCTCGCCGTGGCCCGCGGCAGGCTCGGCGGGCTCGCCCCCGCCCGCCGCGGGCCCTGGCGCGTCGGCGCGGGCCTCCCCGAGCTCGCCGTGGCCCGCGGAGGGCTCGGCGGGCTCGCCCCCGCCCACCGCGGGCCCTGGCGCGTCGGCGCGGGCCTCGCCGAGCTCGCCGTGGCCCGCGGTGGGCTCGGCGGGCTCGTCCCCGCCCGCCCTGAGCCCTGGTGCCTCGGCGCGGGCCTCCCCGAGCTCGCCGTGGCCCGCGGTGGGCTCGGCGGGCTCGTCCCCGCCCGCCACGAGCCCTGGCGCGTCGGCGCGGGCCTCGCCGAGCTCGCCGTGGCCCGCAGCGGGCTTTGCGGGCTCGCCCCCGCCCGCCACGAGCCCTGGCGCGTCGGCACGGGCCTCGCCGAGCTCGCCGTGGCCCGCGGCGGGCTTTGCGGGCTCGCCCCCGCCCGCCTCGAGCCCTGGCGCATCGGCGCGGGCCTCCCCGAGCTCGCCGTGGCCCGCAGCGGGCTCGGCGGGCTCGCCCCCGCCCGCCGCGGGCCCTGGCGCGTCGGCGCGGGCCTCGCCGAGCTCGCCGTGGCCCGCGCCGGGCTCGGCGGGCTCGCCCCCGCCCGCCGCGGGCCCTGGCGCGTCGGAGCGGGCCTCGCCGAGCTCGCCGTGGCCCGCGGCGGGCTAGGCGGGCTCGCCCCCGCCCGCCGCGGGCCCTGGCGCGTCGGAGCGGGCCTTGCCGAGCTCGCCGTGGCCCGCGGCGGGCTCGGCGGGCTCGCCCCCGCCCGCCCCGGGCCCTGGCGCGTCGGCGCGGGCCTCGCCGAGCTCGCCGTGGCCCGCGGCGGGCTCCCCGGGCTCGCCCCCGCCCGCCGCGGGCCCTGGCGCGTCGGCGCGGGCCTCGCCGAGCTCGCCGTGGCCCGCAGCGGGCTTTGTGGGCTCGTCCCCGCCCGCCGCGGGCCCTGGCACGTCGGCGCGGGCCTCGCCGAGCTCGCCGTGGCCCGCGGTGGGCTCGGCGGGCTCGCTACCGCCCGCCTCGATCCCTGGCGCGTCGGCGCGGGCCTCGCCGAGCTCGCCGTGGCCCGCAGCGGGCTTTGTGGGCTCGCCCCCGCCCGCCACGAGCCCTGGCGCGTCGGCGCGGGCCTCGCCGAGCTCGCCGTGGCCCGCGGCGGGCTCGGCGGGCTCGCCCCCGCCCGCCGCGGGCCCTGGCGCGTCGGCGCGAGCCTCGCCGAGCTCGCCGTGGCCCGCGGCGGGCTCGGCGGGCTCGCCCCCGCCCGCCCCGGGCCCTGGCGCGTCGGCGCGGGCCTCGCCGAGCTCGCCGTGGCCCGCGGCGGGCTCGGCGGGCTCGCCCCCGCCCGCCGCGGGCCCTGGCGCGTCGGTGCGGGCCTCGCCGAGCTCGCCGTGGCCCGCGGCGGGCTCCCCGGGCTCGCCCCCGCCCGCCCCGGGCCCTGGCGCGTCGGCGCGGGCCTCCCCGAGCTCGCCGTGGCCCGCGGCGGGCTCGGCGGGCTCGCCCCCGCCCGCCGCGGGCCCTGGCGCGTCGGCGCGGGCCTCCCCGAGCTTGCCGTGGCCCGCGGCGGGCTTTGCGGGCTCGCCCCCGCCCGCCTCGAGCCCTGGCGCGTCGGCGCGGGCCTCGCCGAGCTCGCCGTGGCCCGCAGCGGGCTCGGCGGGCTCGCCCCCGCCCGCCCCGGGCCCTGGCGCGTCGGCGCGGGCCTCGCCGAGCTCGCCGTGGCCCGCGGCGGGCTCGGCGGGCTAGCCCCCGCCCGCCCCGGGCCCTGGCGCGTCGGCGCGGGCCTCGCCGAGCTCGCCGTGGCCCGCGGCGGGCTCCCCGGGCTCGCCCCCGCCCGCCGCGGGCCCTGGCGCGTCGGCGCGGGCCTCGCCGAGCTCGCCGTGGCCCGCGGCGGGCTCGGCGGGCTCGCCCCCGCCCGCCGCGGGCCCTGGCGCGTCGGCGCGGGCCTCGCCGAGCTCGCCGTGGCCCGCGGTGGGCTCGGCGGGCTCGCCCCCGCCTGCCCCGGGCCATGGCGCGTCGGCGCGGGCCTCGCCGAGCTCGCCGTGGCCCGCGGCGGGCTCGGCGGGCTCGCCCCCGCCCGCCGCGGGCCCTGGCGCGTCGGTACGGGCCTCGCCGAGCTCGCCGTGGCCCGCGACGGGCTCGGCGGGCTCGCTACCGCCCGCCTCGAGCCCTGGCGCGTCGGCGCGGGCCTCGCCGAGCTCGCCGTGGCCCGCAGCGGGCTTTGTGGGCTCGCCCCCGCCCGTCACGAGCCCTGGCGCGTCGGCGCGGGCCTCGCCGAGCTCGCCGTGGCCCGCGGTGGGCTCGGCGGGCTCGCCCCCGCCCGCCCCGGGCCATGGCGCGTCGGCGCGAGCCTCGCCGAGCTCGCCGTGGCCCGCGGCGGGCTCGGCGGGCTCGCCCCCGCCCGCCGCGGGCCCTGGCGCGTCGGCGCGGGCCTCGCCGAGCTCTCCGAGGCCCGCGGCGGGCTCGGCGGGCTCGCCCCCGCCCGCCCCGGGCCCTGGCGCGTCGGCGCGGGCCTCCCCGAGCTCGCCGTGGCCCGCGGAGGGCTCGGCGGGCTCGCCCCCGCCCGCCCCGGGCCCTGGCGCATCGGTGCGAGCCTCGCCGAGCTCGCCGTGGCCCGCGGCGGGCTCGGCGGGCTCGCCCCCGCCCGCCGCGGGCCCTGGCGCGTCGGCGCGGGCCTCCCCGAGCTCGCCGTGGCCCGCGGCGGGCTCGGCGGGCTCGCCCCCGCCCGCCCCGGGCCCTGGCGCGTCGGCGCGGGCCTCGCCGAGCTCGCCGTGGCCCGCGGCGGGCTCGGCGGGCTCGCCCCCGCCCGCCCCGGGCCCTGGCGCGTCGGCGCGGGCCTCGCCGAGCTCGCCGTGGCCCGCAGAGGGCTTTGCGGGCTCGCCCCCGCCCGCCACGAGCCCTGGCGCGTCGGCGCGGGCCTCCCCGAGCTCGCCGTGGCCCGCGGCGGGCTCAGCGGGCTCGCCCCCGCCCGCCTCGAGCCCTGGCGCGTCGGCGCGGGCCTCCCCGAGCTCGCCGTGGCCCGCGGCGGGCTCGGCGGGCTCGCCCCCGCCCGCCACGAGCCCTGGCGCATCGGCGCGGGCCTCGCCGAGCTAGCCGTGGCCCGCGGCGGGCTCGGCGGGCTTGCCCCTGCCCGCCGCGGGCCCTGGCGCGTCGGCGCGGGCCTCGCCGAGCTCGCCGTGGCCCGCAGAGGGCTTTTCGGGCTCGCCCCCGCCCGCCACGAGTCCTGGCGCCTCGGCGCGGGCCTCGCCGAGCTCGCCGTGGCCCGCGGCGGGCTTTGCGGGCTCGCCCCCGCCCGCCTCGAGCCCTGGCGCGTCGGCGCGGGCCTCCCCGAGCTCGCCGTGGCCCGCGGCGGGCTCGGCGGGCTCGCCCCCGCCCGCCGCGGGCCCTGGCGCATCGGCGCGGGCCTCGCCGAGCTCGCCGTGGCCCGCGGCGGGCTCGGCGGGCTCGCCCCCGCCCGCCGCGGGCCCTGGCGCGTCGGCGCGGGCCTCGCCGAGCTCGCCGTGGCCCGCGGCGGGCTCGGCGGGCTCGCCCCCGCCCGCCCCGGGCCCTGGCGCGTCGGCGCGGGCCTCGCCGAGCTCGCCGTGGCCCGCGGCGGGCTCGGCGGGCTCGCCCCCGCCCGCCCCGGGCCCTGGCGCGTCGGCGCGGGCCTCGCCGAGCTCGCCGTGGCCCGCAGCGGGCTCGGCGGGCTCGCCCCCGCCCGCCGCGGGCCCTGGCGCGTCGGCGCGGGCCTCGCCGAGCTCGCCGTGGCCCGCGGTGGGCTCGGCGGGCTCGTCCCCGCCCGCCACGAGCCCTGGCGTGTCGGCGCGAGCCTCCCCGAACTCGACGTGGCCCGCAGCGGGCTTTGCGGGCTCGCCCCCGCCCGCCACGAGCCCTGGCGCGTCGGCGCGGGCCTCCCCGAGCTCGCCGTGGCCCGCGGCGGGCTCGGCGGGCTCGCCCCCGCCCGCCTCGAGCCCTGGCGCGTCGGCGCGGGCCTCGCCGAGCTCGCCGTGGCCCGCGGCGGGCTCGGCGGGCTCGCCCCCGCCCGCCACGAGCCCTGGCGCATCGGCGCGGGCCTCGCCGAGCTAGCCGTGGCCCGCGCCGGGCTCGGTGGGCTTGCCCCTGCCCGCCGCGGGCCCTGGCGCGTCGGCGCGGGCCTCGCCGAGCTCGCCGTGGCCCGCAGCGGGCTTTTCGGGCTCGCCCCCGCCCGCCGCGGGCCCTGGCGCGTCGGCGCGGGCCTCGCCGAGCTCGCCGTGGCCCGCGGCGGGCTCGGCGGGCTCGCCCCCGCCCGCCGCGGGCCCTGGCGCGTCGGCGCGGGCCTCCCCGAGCTCGCCGTGGCCCGCGGCGGGCTCGGCGGGCTCGCCCCCGCCCGCCGCGGGCCCTGGCGCGTCGGCGCGGGCCTCGCCGAGCTCGCCGTGGCCCGCGGCGGGCTCGGCGGGCTCGCCCCCGCCCGCCGCGGGCCCTGGCGCCTCGGCGCGGGCCTCGCCGAGCTCGCCGTGGCCCGCGGCGGGCTCGGCGGGCTCGCCCCCGCCCGCCACGGGCCCTGGCGCGTCGGCGCGGGCCTCGCCGAGCTCGCCGTGGCCCGCGGCGGGCTCGGCGGGCTCGCCCCCGCCCGCCGCGGGCCCTGGCGCGTCGGCGCGGGCCTCGCCGAGCTCGCCGTGGCCCGCAGCGGGCTCGGCGGGCTCGCCCCCGCCCGCCGCGGGCCCTGGCGCGTCGGCGCGGGCCTCGCCGAGCTCGCCGTGGCCCGCGGTGGGCTCGGCGGGCTCGTCCCCGCCCGCCACGAGCCCTGGCGCGTCGGCGCGAGCCTCCCCGAACTCGACGTGGCCCGCAGCGGGCTTTGCGGGCTCGCCCCCGCCCGCCACGAGCCCTGGCGCGTCGGCGCGGGCCTCGCCGAGCTCGCCGTGGCCCGCAGCGGGCTCGGCGGGCTCGCCCCCGCCCGCCACGGGCCCTGGCGCGTCGGCGCGGGCCTCCCCGAGCTCGCCGTGGCCCGCGGTGGGCTCGGCGGGCTCGCCCCCGCCCGCCGCGGGCCCTGGCGCGTCGGCGCGGGCCTCGCCGAGCTAGCCGTGGCTCGCGGCGGGCTCGGCGGGCTCGCCGTGGCCCGCCGCGGGCCCTGGCGCGTCGGCGCGGGCCTCGCCGAGCTCGCCGTGGCCCGCGGCGGGCTCGGCGGGCTCGCCCCCGCCCGCCCCGGGCCCTGGCGCGTCGGCGCGGGCCTCGCCGAGCTCGCCGTGGCCCGCGGCGGGCTAGGCGGGCTCGCCCCCGCCCGCCGTGGGCCCTGGCGCGTCGGCGCGGGCCTCGCCGAGCTCGCCGTGGCCCGCGGCGGGCTTTGTGGGCTCGCCCCCGCCCGCCACGAGCCCTGGCGCGTCGGCGCGGGCCTCCCCGAGCTCGCCGTGGCCCGCGGTGGGCTCGGCGGGCTCGCCCCCGCCCGCCGCGGGCCCTGGCGCGTCGGCGCGAGCCTCGCCGAGCTCGCCGTGGCCCGCGGCGGGCTCGGCGGGCTCGCCCCCGCCCGCCGCGGGCCCTGGCGCGTCGGCGCGGGCCTCGCCGAGCTCGCCGTGGCCCGCGGCGGGCTCGGCGGGCTCGCCCCCGCCCGCCCCGGGCCCTGGCGCGTCGGCGCGGGCCTCCCCGAGCTCGCCGTGGCCCGCGGCGGGCTCGGCGGGCTCGCCCCCGCCCGCCGCGGGCCCTGGCGCGTCGGCGCGGGCCTCGCCGAGCTCGCCGTGGCCCGCACTGGGCTCGGCGGGCTCGCCCCCGCCCGCCGCGGGCCCTGGCGCATCGGTGCGAGCCTCGCCGAGCTCGCCGTGGCCCGCGGCGGGCTCGGCGGGCTCGCCCCCGCCCGCCGCGGGCCCTGGCGCGTCGGCGCGGGCCTCCCCGAGCTCGCCGTGGCCCGCGGCCGGCTCGGCGGGCTCGCCCCCGCCCGCCGCGGGCCCTGGCGCGTCGGCGCGGGCCTCTCCGAGCTCGCCGTGGCCTGCGGCCGGCTCGGCGGGCTCGCCCCCGCCCGCCTCGAGCCCTGGCGCGTCGGCACGGGCCTCGCCGAGCTCGCCGTGGCCCGCGGCGGGCTCAGCGGGCTCGCCCCCGCCCGCCTCGAGCCCTGGCGCGTCGGCGCGGGCCTCGCCGAGCTCGCCGTGGCCCGCGGCGGGCTCGGCGGGCTCGCCCCCGCCCGCCACGAGCCCTGGCGCATCGGCGCGGGCCTCGCCGAGCTAGCCGTGGCCCGCGGCGGGCTCGGCGGGCTTGCCCCTGCCCGCCGCGGGCCCTGGCGCGTCGGCGCGGGCCTCGCCGAGCTCGCCGTGGCCCGCAGCGGGCTTTTCGGGCTCGCCCCCGCCCGCCACGAGTCCTGGCGCCTCGGCGCGGGCCTCGCCGAGCTCGCCGTGGCCCGCGGCGGGCTTTGCGGGCTCGCCCCCGCCCGCCTCGAGCCCTGGCGCGTCGGCGCGGGCCTCCCCGAGCTCGCCGTGGCCCGCGGCGGGCTCGGCGGGCTCGCCCCCGCCCGCCGCGGGCCCTGGCGCGTCGGCGCGGGCCTCGCCGAGCTCGCCGTGGCCCGCGGCGGGCTCGGCGGGCTCGCCCCCGCCCGCCGCGGGCCCTGGCGCGTCGGCGCGGGCCTCGCCGAGCTCGCCGTGGCCCGCGGCGGGCTCGGCGGGCTCGCCCCCGCCCGCCCCGGGCCCTGGCGCGTCGGCGCGGGCCTCGCCGAGCTCGCCGTGGCCCGCGGCGGGCTCGGCGGGCTCGCCCCCGCCCGCCCCGGGCCCTGGCGCGTCGGCGCGGGCCTCGCCGAGCTCGCCGTGGCCCGCGGTGGGCTCGGCGGGCTCGTCCCCGCCCGCCACGAGCCCTGGCGCGTCGGCGCGAGCCTCCCCGAACTCGACGTGGCCCGCAGCGGGCTTTGCGGGCTCGCCCCCGCCCGCCACGAGCCCTGGCGCGTCGGCGCGGGCCTCCCCGAGCTCGCCGTGGCCCGCGGCGGGCTCGGCGGGCTCGCCCCCGCCCGCCTCGAGCCCTGGCGCGTCGGCGCGGGCCTCGCCGAGCTCGCCGTGGCCCGCGGCGGGCTCGGCGGGCTCGCCCCCGCCCGCCACGAGCCCTGGCGCATCGGCGCGGGCCTCGCCGAGCTAGCCGTGGCCCGCGGCGGGCTCGGCGGGCTCGCCCCTGCCCGCCGCGGGCCCTGGCGCGTCGGCGCGGGCCTCGCCGAGCTCGCCGTGGCCCGCAGCGGGCTTTTCGGGCTCGCCCCCGCCCGCCCCGGGCCCTGGCGCGTCGGAGCGGGCCTCGCCGAGCTCGCCGAGGCCCGCGGCGGGCTCGGCGGGCTCGCCCCCGCCCGCCGCGGGCCCTGGCGCGTCGGCGCGGGCCTCGCCGAGCTCGCCGTGGCCCGCGGCGGGCTCGGCGGGCTCGCCCCCGCCCGCCCCGGGCCCTGGCGCGTCGGCGCGGGCCTCTCCGAGCTCGCCGTGGCCCGCGACGGGCTCGGCGGGCTCGCCCCCGCCCGCCGCGGGCCCTGGCGCGTCGGCGCGGGCCTCGCCGAGCTCGCCGTGGCCCGCGGCGGGCTCGGCGGGCTCGCCCCCGCCCGCCGCGGGCCCTGGCGCGTCGGCGCGGGCCTCGCCGAGCTCGACGTGGCCCGCGGCGGGCTCGGCGGGCTCGCCCCCGCCCGCCGCGGGCCCTGGCGCGTCGGCGCGGGCCTCCCCGAGCTCGCCGTGGCCCGCGGCGGGCTCGGCGGGCTCGCCCCCGCCCGCCGCGGGCCCTGGCGCGTCGGCGCGGGCCTCGCCGAGCTCGCCGTGGCCCGCGGCGGGCTCGGCGGGCTCGCCCCCGCCCGCCACGGGCCCTGGCGCGTCGGCGCGGGCCTCGCCGAGCTCGCCGTGGCCCGCAGAGGGCTTTGCGGGCTCGCCCCCGCCCGCCACGAGCCCTGGCGCGTCGGCGCGGGCCTCCCCGAGCTCGCCGTGGCCCGCGGCGGGCTCGGCGGGCTCGCCCCTGCCCGCCGCGGGCCCTGGCGCATCGGCGCGGGCCTCGCCGAGCTCGCCGTGGCCCGCGGCGGGCTTTGCGGGCTCGCCCCCGCCCGCCACGAGCCCTGGCGCCTCGGCGCGGGCCTCGCCGAGCTCGCCGTGGCCCGCAGCGGGCTTTGCGGGCTCGCCCCCGCCCGCCACGAGCCCTGGCGCCTCGGCGCGGGCCTCGCGGAGCTCGCCGTGGCCCGCGGCGGGCTTTGCGGGCTCGCCCCCGCCCGCCTCGAGCCCTGGCGCGTCGGCGCGGGCCTCGCCGAGCTCGCCGTGGCCCGCGGCGGGCTTTGCGGGCTCGCCCCTGCCCGCCGCGGGCCCTGGCGCGTCGGCGCGGGCCTCGCCGAGCTCGACGTGGCCCGCAGCGGGCTTTGCGGGCTCGCCCCCGCCCGCCACGAGCCCTGGCGCCTCTGCGCGGGCCTCGCCGAGCTCGCCGTGGCCCGCAGCGGGCTTTGCGGGCTCGCCCCCGCCCGCCACGAGCCCTGGCGCGTCGGCACGGGCCTCGCCGAGCTCGCCGTGGCCCGCGGCGGGCTTTGCGGGCTCGCCCCCGCCCGCCTCGAGCCCTGGCGCGTCGGCGCGGGCCTCCCCGAGCTCGCCGTGGCCCGCGGCGGGCTCGGCGGGCTCGCCCCCGCCCGCCGCGGGCCCTGGCGC
Organism: Struthio camelus; assembly: GCF_040807025.1. NCBI lineage: Eukaryota > Metazoa > Chordata > Aves > Struthioniformes > Struthionidae > Struthio > Struthio camelus. The sequence goes on from NW_027182625.1 coordinate 32,280, forward strand.
GTCGGCGCGGGCCTCGCCGAGCTCGCCGTGGCCCGCGGCGGGCTCCCCGGGCTCGCCCCCGCCCGCCGCGGGCCCTGGCGCGTCGGCGCGGGCCTCGCCGAGCTCGCCGTGGCCCGCGGCGGGCTCGGCGGGCTCGCCCCCGCCCGCCGCGGGCCCTGGCGCGTCGGCGCGGGCCTCGCCGAGCTCGCCGTGGCCCGCGCCGGGCTCGGCGGGCTCGTCCCCGCCCGCCCCGGGCCCTGGCACGTCGGTGCGGGCCTCCCCGAGCTCGCCGTGGCCCGCAGCGGGCTTTGTGGGCTCGCCCCCGCCCGCCTCGAGCCCTGGCGCGTCGGCGCGGGCCTCCCCGAGCTCGCCGTGGCCCGCGGTGGGCTCGGTGGGCTCGCTACCGCCCGCCTCGATCCCTGGCGCGTCGGCGCGGGCCTCGCCGAGCTCGCCGTGGCCCGCGGCGGGCTCTCCGGGCTCGCCCCCGCCCGCCGCGGGCCCTGGCGCGTCGGCGCGGGCCTCCCCGAGCTCGCCGTGGCCCGCGGCGGGCTCGGCGGGCTCGCCCCCGCCCGCCACGGGCCCTGGCGCATCGGCGCGGGCCTCGCCGAGCTCGCCGTGGCCCGCGGCGGGCTCGGCGGGCTCGCCCCCGCCCGCCGCGGGCCCTGGCGCGTCGGCGCGGGCCTCACCGAGCTCGCCGTGGCCCGCGGCGGGCTCGGCGGGCTCGCCCCCGCCCGCCCCGGGCCCTGGCGCGTCGGCGCGGGCCTCGCCGAGCTCGCCGTGGCCCGCGGCGGGCTCGGCGGGCTCGCCCCCGCCCGCCCCGGGCCCTGGCGCGTCGGCGCGGGCCTCGCCGAGCTCGCCGTGGCCCGCGGCGGGCTCGGCGGGCTCGCCCCCGCCCGCCCCGGGCCCTGGCGCGTCGACGCGGGCCTCGCCGAGCTCGCCGTGGCCCGCGGCGGGCTCGGCGGGCTCGCCCCCTCCCGCCGCGGGCCCTGGCGCGTCGGCGCGGGCCTCCCCGAGCTCGCCGTGGCTCGCGACGGGCTCGGCGGGCTCGCCCCTGCCCGCCGCGGGCCCTGGCGCGTCGGCGCGGGCCTCGCCGAGCTCGCCGTGGCCCGCGGCCGGCTCGGCGGGCTCGCCCCCGCCCGCCCCGGGCCCTGGCGCGTCGGCGCGGGCCTCGCCTAGCTCGCCGTGGCCCGCGGCGGGCTCGGCGGGCTCGCCCCCGCCCGCCGCGGGCCCTGGCGCGTCGGCGCGGGCCTCGCCGAGCTCGCCGTGGCCCGCGGCGGGCTCGGCGGGCTCGCCCCCGCCCGCCACGAGCCCTGGCGCATCGGCGCGGGCCTCCCCGAGCTCGCCGTGGCCCGCGGCGGGCTTTGCGGGCTCGCCCCCGCCCGCCGCGGGCCCTGGCGCGTCGGCGCGGGCCTCGCCGAGCTCGCCGTGGCCCGCGGCGGGCTCGGCGGGCTCGCCCCCGCCCGCCGCGGGCCCTGGCGCGTCGGCGCGGGCCTCGCCGAGCTAGCCGTGGCCCGCGGCGGGCTCGGCGGGCTCGCCCCTGCCCGCCGCGGGCCCTGGCGCGTCGGCGCGGGCCTCGCCGAGCTCGCCGTGGCCCGCGGCGGGCTCGGCGGGCTCGCCCCCGCCCGCCGCGGGCCCTGGGGCGTCGGCGCGGGCCTCGCCGAGCTCGCCGTGGCCCGCGGCGGGCTTTGCGGGCTCGCCCCCGCCCGCCGCGGGCCCTGGCGCGTCGGCGCGAGCCTCGCCGAGCTCGCCGTGGCCCGCGGCGGGCTCGGCGGGCTCGCCTCCGCCCGCCCCGGGCCCTGGCGCGTCGGCGCGGGCCTCGCCGAGCTAGCCGTGGCCCGCGGCGGGCTCGGCGGGCTCGCCCCCGCCCGCCACGAGCCCTGGCGCGTCGGCGCGGGCCTCCCCGAGCTCGCCGTGGCCCGCGGCGGGCTTTGCGGGCTCGCCCCCGCCCGCCGCGGGCCCTGGCGCGTCGGCGCGGGCCTCGCCGAGCTAGCCGTGGCCCGCGGCGGGCTCGGCGGGCTCGCCCCTGCCCGCCGCGGGCCCTGGCGCGTCGGCGCGGGCCTCGCCGAGCTCGCCGTGGCCCGCAGCGGGCTTTGCGGGCTCGCCCCCACCCGCCACGAGCCCTGGCGCGTCGGCGCGGGCCTCCCCGAGCTCGCCGTGGCCCGCGGCGGGCTTTGCGGGCTCGCCCCCGCCCGCCTCGAGCCCTGGCGCGTCGGCGCGGGCCTCGCCGAGCTCGCCGTGGCCCGCGGCGGGCTCGGCGGGCTCGCCCCCGCCCGCCGCGGGCCCTGGCGCGTCGGCGCGGGCCTCGCCGAGCTCGCCGTGGCCCGCGGCGGGCTCGGCGGGCTCGCCCCCGCCTGCCCCGGGCCCTGGCGCGTCGGCGCGGGCCTCGCCGAGCTCGCCGTGGCCCGCGGCGGGCTCGGCGGGCTCGCCCCCACCCGCCCCGGGCCCTGGCGCGTCGGCGCGGGCCTCGCCGAGCTCGCCGTGGCCCGCGGCGGGCTCGGCGGGCTCGCCCCTGCCCGCCGCGGGCCCTGGCGCGTCGGCGCGGGCCTCGCCGAGCTCGCCGTGGCCCGCGGCGGGCTCGGCGGGCTCGCCCCCGCCCGCCGCGGGCCCTGGCGCGTCGGCGCGGGCCTCCCCGAGCTCGCCGTGGCCCGCGGCGGGCTCGGCGGGCTCGCTACCGCCCGCCTCGATCCCTGGCGCGTCGGCGCGGGCCTCGCCGAGCTCGCCGTGGCCCGCAGCGGGCTTTGTGGGCTCACCCCCGCCCGCCACGAGCCCTGGCGCGTCGGCGCGGGCCTCCCCGAGCTCGCCGTGGCCCGCGACGGGCTCAGCGGGCTCGCCCCCGCCCGCCGCGGGCCCTGGCGCGTCGGCGCGAGCCTCGCCGAGCTCGCCGTGGCCCGCGGTGGGCTCGGCGGGCTCGCCCCCGCCCGCCGCGGGCCCTGGCGCGTCGGCGCGGGCCTCGCCGAGCTCGCCGTGGCCCGCGGTGGGCTCGGCGGGCTCGCCCCCGCCCGCCCCGGGCCCTGGCGCGTCGGCGCGGGCCTCGCCGAGCTCGCCGTGGCCCGCGGCGGGCTCCCCGGGCTCGCCCCCGCCCGCCGCGGGCCCTGGCGCGTCGGCGCGGGCCTCGCCGAGCTAGCCGTGGCCCGCGGCGGGCTCGGCGGGCTCGCCCCCGCCCGCCGCGGGCCCTGGCGCGTCGGCGCGGGCCTCGCCGAGCTCGCCGTGGCCCGCGGCGGGCTCGGCGGGCTCGCCCCCGCCCGCCGCGGGCCCTGGCGCGTCGGCGCGGGCCTCGCCGAGCTCGCCGTGGCCCGCGGCGGGCTCGGCGGGCTCGCCCCCGCCCGCCCCGGGCCATGGCGCGTCGGTGCGGGCCTCCCCGAGCTCGCCGTGGCCCGCGGCGGGCTCGGCGGGCTCGCCCCCGCCCGCCCCGGGCCCTGGCGCGTGGGCGCGGTCCTCGTCGAGCTCGCCGTGGCCCGCGGCGGGCTCGGCGGGCTCGCCCCCGCCCGCCTCGAGCCCTGGCGCGTCGGCGCGGGCCTCGCCGAGCTCGCCGTGGCCCGCGGCGGGCTTTGTGGGCTCGCCCCCGCCCGCCTCGAGCCCTGGCGCCTCGGCGCGGGCCTCCCCGAGCTCGCCGTGGCCCGCGGTGGGCTCGGCGGGCTCGCCCCCGCCCGCCGCGGGCCCTGGCGCGTCGGCGCGAGCCTCGCCGAGCTCGCCGTGGCCCGCGGCGGGCTCGGCGGGCTCGCCCCCGCCCGCCGCGGGCCCTGGCGCGTCGGCGCGTGCCTCGCCGAGCTCGCCGTGGCCCGCGGCGGGCTCCCCGGGCTCGCCCCCGCCCGCCGCGGGCCCTGGGGCGTCGGCGCGGGCCTCGCCGAGCTCGCCGTGGCCCGCGGCGGGCTCGGCGGGCTCGTCCCCGCCCGCCGCGGGCCCTGGCGCGTCGGCGCGGGCCTCGCCGAGCTCGCCGTGGCCCGCAGCGGGCTTTGCGGGCTCGCCCCCGCCCGCCACGAGCCCTGGCGCGTCGGCGCGGGCCTCCCCGAGCTCGCCGTGGCCCGCAGCGGGCTCGGCGGGCTCGCCCCCGCCCGCCACGGGCCCTGGCGCGTCGGCGCGGGCCTCGCCGAGCTCGCCGTGGCCCGCGACGGGCTCGGCGGGCTCGCCCCCGCCCGCCGCGGGCCCTGGCGCGTCGGCGCGGGCCTCGCCGAGCTCGCCGTGGCCCGCGGCGGGCTCGGCGGGCTCGCCCCCGCCCGCCGCGGGCCCTGGCGCGTCGGCGCGGGCCTCCCCGAGCTCGCCGTGGCCCGCGGCGGGCTCGGCGGGCTCGCCCCCGCCCGCCCCGGGCCCTGGCGCGTCGGCGCGGGCCTCACCGAGCTCGCCGTGGCCCGCGGCGGGCTTTGCGGGCTCGCCCCCGCCCGCCGCGGGCCCTGGCGCGTCGGCGCGGGCCTCGCCGAGCTCGCCGTGGCCCGCGGCGGGCTCGGCGGGCTCGCCCCCGCCCGCCGCGGGCCCTGGCGCGTCGGCGCGGGCCTCGCCGAGCTAGCCGTGGCCCGCAGTGGGCTCGGCGGGCTCGTCCCCGCCCGCCACGAGCCCTGGCGCATCGGCGCGGGCCTCCCCGAGCTCGCCGTGGCCCGCGGCGGGCTTTGTGGGCTCGCCCCCGCCCGCCGCGGGCCCTGGCGCGTCGGCGCGGGCCTCGCCGAGCTCGCCGTGGCCCGCGGCGGGCTCGGCGGGCTCGCCCCCGCCCGCCGCGGGCCCTGGCGCGTCGGCGCGGGCCTCGCCGAGCTAGCCGTGGCCCGCGGTGGGCTCGGCGGGCTCGCCCCTGCCCGCCGCGGGCCCTGGCGCGTCGGCGCGGGCCTCGCCGAGCTCGCCGTGGCCCGCGGCGGGCTTTGCGGGCTCGCCCCCGCCCGCCGCGGGCCCTGGCGCGTCGGCGCGGGCCTCGCCGAGCTAGCCGTGGCCCGCGGCGGGCTCGGCGGGCTCGCCCCCGCCCGCCGCGGGCCCTGGCGCGTCGGCGCGGGCCTCGCCGAGCTCGCCGTGGCCCGCAGCGGGCTTTGCGGGCTCGCCCCCACCCGCCACGAGCCCTGGCGCGTCGGCGCGGGCCTCGCCGAGCTCGCCGTGGCCCGCGGCGGGCTCGGCGGGCTCGCCCCCGCCCGCCGCGGGCCCTGGCGCGTCGGCGCGGGCCTCGCCGAGCTCGCCGTGGCCCGCGGCGGGCTCGGCGGGCTCGCCCCCGCCCGCCCCGGGCCCTGGCGCGTCGGCGCGGGCCTCGCCGAGCTCGCCGTGGCCCGCGGCGGGCTCCCCGGGCTCGCCCCCGCCCGCCGCGGGCCCTGGCGCGTCGGCGCGGGCCTCGCCGAGCTCGCCGTGGCCCGCGGCGGGCTCGGCGGGCTCGCCCCCGCCCGCCGCGGGCCCTGGCGCGTCGGCGCGGGCCTCGCCGAGCTCGCCGTGGCCCGCGGCGGGCTCGGCGGGCTCGCCCCCGCCCGCCGCGGGCCCTGGCGCGTCGGCGCGGGCCTCGCCGAGCTCGCCGTGGCCCGCGGCGGGCTTTGCGGGCTCGCCCCTGCCCGCCGCGGGCCCTGGCGCGTCGGCGCGGGCCTCGCCGAGCTAGCCGTGGCCCGCGGCGGGCTCGGCGGGCTCGCCCCCGCCCGCCACGAGCCCTGGCGCATCGGCGCGGGCCTCCCCGAGCTCGCCGTGGCCCGCGGCGGGCTTTGCGGGCTCGCCCCCGCCCGCCCCGGGCCATGGCGCGTCGGCGCGGGCCTCGCCGAGCTCGCCGTGGCCCGCGGCGGGCTCGGCGGGCTCGCCCCCGCCCGCCGCGGGCCCTGGCGCGTCGGCGCGGGCCTCGCCGAGCTCGCCGTGGCCCGCAGCGGGCTTTGCGGGCTCGCCCCCACCCGCCACGAGCCCTGGCGCGTCGGCGCGGGCCTCGCCGAGCTCGCCGTGGCCCGCGGCGGGCTTTGCGGGCTCGCCCCCGCCCGCCACGAGCCCTGGCGCGTCGGCGCGGGCCTCGCCGAGCTCGCCGTGGCCCGCGGCGGGCTTTGTGGGCTCACCCCCACCCGCCACGAGCCCTGGCGCGTCGGCGCGGGCCTCCCCGAGCTCGCCGTGGCCCGCGACGGGCTCGGCGGGCTCGCCCCCGCCCGCCGCGGGCCCTGGCGCGTCGGCGCGAGCCTCGCCGAGCTCGCCGTGGCCCGCGGTGGGCTCGGCGGGCTCGCCCCCGCCCGCCGCGGGCCCTGGCGCGTCGGCGCGGGCCTCGCCGAGCTCGCCGTGGCCCGCGGTGGGCTCGGCGGGCTCGCCCCCGCCCGCCCCGGGCCCTGGCGCGTCGGCGCGGGCCTCGCCGAGCTCGCCGTGGCCCGCGGCGGGCTCCCCGGGCTCGCCCCCGCCCGCCGCGGGCCCTGGCGCGTCGGCGCGGGCCTCGCCGAGCTCGCCGTGGCCCGCAGCGGGCTTTGTGGGCTCGCCCCCGCCCGCCACGAGCCCTGGCGCGTCGGCGCGGGCCTCTCCGAGCTCGCCGTGGCCCGCGGTGGGCTCGGCGGGCTCGCCCCCGCCCGCCGCGGGCCCTGGCGCGTCGACGCGAGCCTCGCCGAGCTCGCCGTGGCCCGCGGTGGGCTCGGCGGGCTCGCCCCCGCCCGCCGCGGGCCCTGGCGCGTCGGCGCGGGCCTCGCCGAGCTCGCCGTGGCCCCCGGCGGGCTCGGCGGGCTCGCCCCCGCCCGCCGCGGGCCCTGGCGCGTCGGCGCGGGCCTCGCCGAGCTCGCCGTGGCCCGCGGTGGGCTCGGCGGGCTCGCCCCCGCCCGCCGCGGGCCCTGGCGCGTCGGCGCGGGCCTCGCCGAGCTCGCCGTGGCCCGCGGCGGGCTCCCCGGGCTCGCCCCCGCCCGCCGCGGGCCCTGGCGCGTCGGCGCGGGCCTCGCCGAGCTCGCCGTGGCCCGCGGCGGGCTCGGCGGGCTCGCCCCCGCCCGCCGCGGGCCCTGGCGCGTCGGCGCGGGCCTCGCCGAGCTCGCCGTGGCCCGCAGCGGGCTTTGCGGGCTCGCCCCCACCCGCCACGAGCCCTGGCGCGTCGGCGCGGGCCTCGCCGAGCTCGCCGTGGCCCGCGGCGGGCTTTGCGGGCTCGCCCCCGCCCGCCTCGAGCCCTGGCGCGTCGGCGCGGGCCTCCCCGAGCTCGCCGTGGCCCGCGGCGGGCTCGGCGGGCTCGCCCCCGCCCGCCCCGGGCCCTGGCGCGTCGGCGCGGGCCTCGCCGAGCTCGCCGTGGCCCGCGGCGGGCTCGGCGGGCTCGCCCCCGCCCGCCGCGGGCCCTGGCGCGTCGGCGCGGGCCTCGCCGAGCTCGCCGTGGCCCGCGGCGGGCTCGGCGGGCTCGCCCCCGCCCGCCGCGGGCCCTGGCGCGTCGGCGCGGGCCTCGCCGAGCTCGCCGTGGCCCGCGGCGGGCTCGGCGGGCTCGCCCCCGCCCGCCGCGGGCCCTGGCGCGTCGGCGCGGGCCTCGCCGAGCTCGCCGTGGCCCGCGGCGGGCTTTGCGGGCTCGCCCCTGCCCGCCGCGGGCCCTGGCGCGTCGGCGCGGGCCTCGCCGAGCTAGCCGTGGCCCGCAGTGGGCTTGGCGGGCTCGCCCCCGCCCGCCACGAGCCCTGGCGCATCGGCGCGGGCCTCCCCGAGCTCGCCGTGGCCCGCGGCGGGCTTTGCGGGCTCGCCCCCGCCCGCCGCGGGCCCTGGCGCGTCGGCGCGGGCCTCCCCGAGCTCGCCGTGGCCCGCGGCGGGCTCGGCGGGCTCGCTACCGCTCGCCTCGATCCCTGGCGCGTCGGCGCGGGCCTCGCCGAGCTCGCCGTGGCCCGCAGCGGGCTTTGTGGGCTCACCCCCGCCCGCCACGAGCCCTGGCGCGTCGGCGCGGGCCTCCCCGAGCTCGCCGTGGCCCGCGACGGGCTCGGCGGGCTCGCCCCCGCCCGCCGCGGGCCCTGGCGCGTCGGCGCGAGCCTCGCCGAGCTAGCCGTGGCCCGCGGTGGGCTCGGCGGGCTCGCCCCCGCCCGCCGCGGGCCCTGGCGCGTCGGCGCGTGCCTCCCCGAGCTCGCCGTGGCCCGCGGCGGGCTTTGTGGGCTCGCCCCCGCCCGCCGCGGGCCCTGGCGCGTCGGCGCGGGCCTCGCCGAGCTCGCCGTGGCCCGCGGCGGGCTCGGCGGGCTCGCCCCCGCCCGCCCCGGGCCCTGGCGCGTCGGCGCGGGCCTCCCCGAGCTCGCCGTGGCCCGCGGCGGGCTCCCCGGGCTCGCCCCCGCCCGCCCCGGGCCCTGGCGCGTCGGCGCGGGCCTCCCCGAGCTCGCCGTGGCCCGCAGCGGGCTTTGCGGGCTCGCCCCCGCCCGCCCCGGGCCCTGGCGCGTCGGCGCGGGCCTCCCCGAGCTCGCCGTGGCCCGCAGCGGGCTTTGCGGGCTCGCCCCCGCCCGCCACGAGCCCTGGCGCGTCGGCGCGGGCCTCGCCGAGCTAGCCGTGGCCCGCGGCGGGCTCGGCGGGCTCGCCCCCGCCCGCCCCGGGCCCTGGCGCGTCGGCGCGGGCCTCGCCGAGCTCGCCGTGGCCCGCGGCGGGCTCGGCGGGCTCGCCCCCGCCCGCCGCGGGCCCTGGCGCGTCGGCGCGGGCCTCGCCGAGCTCGCCGTGGCCCGCGGCGGGCTCGGCGGGCTCGCCCCCGCCCGCCCCGGGCCCTGGCGCGTCGGCGCGGGCCTCGCCGAGCTAGCCGTGGCCCGCGGCGGGCTCGGCGGGCTCGCCCCCGCCCGCCTCGAGCCCTGGCGCGTCGTCGCGGGCCTCCCCGAGCTCGCCGTGGCCCGCAGTGGGCTCGGCGGGCTCGCTACCGCCCGCCTCGATCCCTGGCGCGTCGGCGCGGGCCTCCCCGAGCTCGCCGTGGCCCGCAGCGGGCTTTGTGGGCTCGCCCCCGCCCGCCACGAGCCCTGGCGCGTCGGCGCGGGCCTCTCCGAGCTCGCCGTGGCCCGCGGTGGGCTCGGCGGGCTCGCCCCCGCCCGCCGCGGGCCCTGGCGCGTCGACGCGAGCCTCGCCGAGCTCGCCGTGGCCCGCGGTGGGCTCGGCGGGCTCGCCCCCGCCCGCCGCGGGCCCTGGCGCGTCGGCGCGGGCCTCGCCGAGCTCGCCGTGGCCCGCGGTGGGCTCGGCGGGCTCGCCCCCGCCCGCCCCGGGCCCTGGCGCGTCGGCGCGGGCCTCGCCGAGCTCGCCGTGGCCCGCGGCGGGCTCCCCGGGCTCGCCCCCGCCCGCCGCGGGCCCTGGCGCCTCGGCGTGGGCCTCGCCGAGCTCGCCGTGGCCCGCGGCGGGCTCGGCGGGCTCGCCCCCGCCCGCCCCGGGCCATGGCGCGTCGGCGCGGGCCTCCCCGAGCTCGCCGTGGCCCGCGGCGGGCTTTGCGGGCTCGCCCCCGCCCGCCGCGGGCCCTGGCGCGTCGGCGCGGGCCTCGCCGAGCTCGCCGTGGCCCGCGGCGGGCTCGGCGGGCTCGCCCCCGCCCGCCGCGGGCCCTGGCGCGTCGGCGCGGGCCTCGCCGAGCTCGCCGTGGCCCGCGGCGGGCTCGGCGGGCTCGCCCCCGCCCGCCCCGGGCCATGGCGCGTCGGTGCGGGCCTCCCCGAGCTCGCCGTGGCCCGCGGCGATCTCGGCGGGCTCGCCCCCGCCCGCCCCGGGCCCTGGCGCGTCGGCGCGGTCCTCGTCGAGCTCGCCGTGGCCCGCGGCGGGCTCGGCGGGCTCGCCCCCGCCCGCCTCGAGCCCTGGCGCGTCGGCGCGGGCCTCGCCGAGCTCGCCGTGGCCCGCGGCGGGCTTTGTGGGCTCGCCCCCGCCCGCCTCGAGCCCTGGCGCGTCGTCGCGGGCCTCCCCGAGCTCGCCGTGGCCCGCAGTGGGCTCGGCGGGCTCGCTACCGCCCGCCTCGATCCCTGGCGCGTCGGCGCGGGCCTCGCCGAGCTCGCCGTGGCCCGCAGCGGGCTTTGTGGGCTCGCCCCCGCCCGCCACGAGCCCTGGCGCGTCGGCGCGGGCCTCTCCGAGCTCGCCGTGGCCCGCGGTGGGCTCGGCGGGCTCGCCCCCGCCCGCCGCGGGCCCTGGCGCGTCGACGCGAGCCTCGCCGAGCTCGCCGTGGCCCGCGGTGGGCTCGGCGGGCTCGCCCCCGCCCGCCGCGGGCCCTGGCGCGTCGGCGCGGGCCTCGCCGAGCTCGCCGTGGCCCCCGGCGGGCTCGGCGGGCTCGCCCCCGCCCGCCGCGGGCCCTGGCGCGTCGGCGCGGGCCTCGCCGAGCTCGCCGTGGCCCGCGGTGGGCTCGGCGGGCTCGCCCCCGCCCGTCCCGGGCCCTGGCGCGTCGGCGCGGGCCTCGCCGAGCTCGCCGTGGCCCGCGGCGGGCTCCCCGGGCTCGCCCCCGCCCGCCGCGGGCCCTGGCGCGTCGGCGCGGGCCTCGCCGAGCTCGCCGTGGCCCGCGGCGGGCTCGGCGGGCTCGCCCCCGCCCGCCCCGGGCCCTGGCGCGTCGGCGCGGGCCTCCCCGAGCTCGCCGTGGCCCGCGGCGGGCTTTGCGGGCTCGCCCCCGCCCGCCACGAGCCCTGGCGCGTCGGCGCGGGCCTCGCCGAGCTCGCCGTGGCCCGCGGCGGGCTCCCCGGGCTCGCCCCCGCCCGCCCCGGGCCCTGGCGCGTCGGCGCGGGCCTCGCCGAGCTCGCCGTGGCCCGCGGCGGGCTCGGCGGGCTCGCCCCCGCCCGCCGCGGGCCCTGGCGCGTCGGCGCGGGCCTCGCCGAGCTCGCCGTGGCCCGCGGCGGGCTCGGCGGGCTCGCCCCCGCCCGCCGCGGGCCCTGGCGCGTCGGCGCGGGCCTCGCCGAGCTCGCCGTGGCCCGCGGCGGGCTCGGCGGGCTCGCCCCCGCCCGCCGCCGGCCCTGGCGCGTCGGCGCGGGCCTCGCCGAGCTCGCCGTGGCCCGCGGCGGGCTCGGCGGGCTCGCCCCCGCCCGCCCCGGGCCCTGGCGCGTCGGCGCGGGCCTCGCCGAGCTCGCCGTGGCCCGCAGCGGGCTTTGCGGGCTCGCCCCCGCCCGCCGCGGGCCCTGGCGCGTCGGCGCGGGCCTCGCCGAGCTCGCCGTGGCCCGCGGCGGGCTCGGCGGGCTCGCCCCCGCCCGCCGCGGGCCCTGGCGCGTCGGCGCGGGCCTCGCCGAGCTCGCCGTGGCCCGCGGCGGGCTCGGCGGGCTCGCCCCCGCCCGCCGCGGGCCCTGGCGCGTCGGCGCGGGCCTCGCCGAGCTCGCCGTGGCCCGCGGCGGGCTCGGCGGGCTCGCCCCCGCCCGCCACGAGCCCTGGCGCATCGGCGCGGGCCTCCCCGAGCTCGCCGTGGCCCGCGGCGGGCTTTGCGGGATCGCCCCCGCCCGCCACGGGCCCTGGCGCGTCGGCGCGGGCCTCGCCGAGCTCGCCGTGGCCCGCGGCGGGCTCGGCGGGCTCGCCCCCGCCCACCGCGGGCCCTGGCGCGTCGGCGCGGGCCTCGCCGAGCTAGCCGTGGCCCGCGGCGGGCTCGGCGGGCTCGCCCCTGCCCGCCCCGGGCCCTGGCGCGTCGGCGCGGGCCTCGCCGAGCTCGCCGTGGCCCGCAGCGGGCTTTGCGGGCTCGCCCCCACCCGCCACGAGCCCTGGCGCCTCGGCGCGGGCCTCGCCGAGCTCGCCGTGGCCCGCGGCGGGCTTTGCGGGCTCGCCCCCGCCCGCCGCGGGCCCTGGCGCGTCGGCGCGGGCCTCGCCGAGCTCGCCGTGGCCCGCGGTGGGCTCGGCGGGCTCGCCCCCGCCCGCCGCGGGCCCTGGCGCGTCGGCGCGGGCCTCGCCGAGCTCGCCGTGGCCCGCGGCGGGCTCCCCGGGCTCGCCCCGGCCCGCCGCGGGCCGTGGCGTGTCGACGCGGGCCTCGCCGAGCTCGCCGTGGCCCGCGGCGGGCTCGGCGGGCTCGCCCCCGCCCGCCCCGGGCCCTGGCGCGTCGGCGCGGGCCTCCCCGAGCTAGCCGTGGCCCGCGGCGGGCTCGGCGGGCTCGCCCCCGCCCGCCGCGGGCCCTGGCGCGTCGGCGCGGGCCTCCCCGAGCTCGCCGTGGCCCGCGGCGGGCTCGGCGGGCTCGCCCCCGCCCGCCGCGGGCCCTGGCGCGTCGGCGCGGGCCTCGCCGAGCTCGCCGTGGCCCGCGGCGGGCTCGGCGGGCTCGCCCCCGCCCGCCGCGGGCCCTGGCGCGTCGGCGCGGGCCTCGCCGAGCTCGCCGTGGCCCGCGGCGGGCTCGGCGGGCTCGCCCCCGCCCGCCGCGGGCCCTGGCGCGTCGGCGCGGGCCTCGCCGAGCTCGCCGTGGCCCGCGGCGGGCTCGGCGGGCTCGCCCCCGCCCGCCGCGGGCCCTGGAGCGTCGGCGCGGGCCTCGCCGAGCTGGCCGTGGCCCGCGGCGGGCTCGGCGGGCTCGCCCCCGCCCGCCGCGGGCCCTGGCGCGTCGGCGCGGGCCTCCCCGAGCTCGCCGTGGCCCGCGGCGGGCTCGGCGGGCTCGCCCCCGCCCGCCGCGGGCCCTGGCGCGTCGGCGCGGGCCTCGCCGAGCTCGCCGTGGCCCGCGGCGGGCTCGGCGGGCTCGCCCCCGCCCGCCGCGGGCCCTGGCGCGTCGGCGCGGGCCTCCCCGAGCTCGCCGTGGCCCGCGACGGGCTCGGCGGGCTCGCCCCCGCCCGCCCCGGGCCATGGCGCGTCGGCGCGAGCCTCGCCGAGCTCGCCGTGGCCCGCGCCGGGCTCGGCGGGCTCGCCCCCGCCCGCCGCGGGCCCTGGCGCGTCGGCGCGGGCCTCGCCGAGCTCGCCGTGGCCCGCGGCGGGCTCCCCGGGCTCGCCCCCGCCCGCCGCGGGCCCTGGCGCGTCGGCGCGGGCCTCGCCGAGCTCGCCGTGGCCCGCAGCGGGCTTTGCGGGCTCGCCCCCGCCCGCCACGAGCCCTGGCGCCTCGGCGCGGGCCTCCCCGAGATCGCCGTGGCCCGCGGCGGGCTCGGCGGGCTCGCCCCCGCCCGCCGCGGGCCCTGGCGCGTCGGCGCGGGCCTCACCGAGCTCGCCGAGGCCCGCGGCGGGCTCCCCGGGCTCGCCCCCGCCCGCCGCGGGCCCTGGCGCGTCGGCGCGGGCCTCGCCGAGCTCGCCGTGGCCCGCGGCGGGCTCGGTGGGCTCGCCCCCGCCCGCCGCGGGCCCTGGCGCGTCGGCGCGGGCCTCGCCGAGCTCGCCGTGGCCCGCGGAGGGCTCGGCGGGCTCGCCCCCGCCCGCCCCGGGCCCTGGCGCGTCGGCGCGGGCCTCGCCGAGCTCGCCGTGGCCCGCGGCGGGCTCGGCGGGCTCGCCCCCGCCCGCCGCGGGCCCTGGCGCGTCGGCGCGGGCCTCCCCGAGCTCGCCGTGGCCCGCGGCGGGCTCCCCGGGCTCGCCCCCGCCCGCCGCGGGCCCTGGCGCGTCGGCGCGGGCCTCGCCGAGCTCGCCGTGGCCCGCGGCGGGCTCGGCGGGCTCGCCCCCGCCCGCCCCGGGCCCTGGCGCGTCGGCGCGGGCCTCCCCGAGCTAGCCGTGGCCCGCGGCGGGCTCGGCGGGCTCGCCCCCGCCCGCCGCGGGCCCTGGCGCGTCGGCGCGGGCCTCGCCGAGCTCGCCGTGGCCCGCGGCGGGCTCGGCGGGCTCGCCCCTGCCCGCCGTGGGCCCTGGCGCGTCAGCGCGGGCCTCGCCGAGCTCGCCGTGGCCCGCAGCGGGCTTTGCAGGCTCGCCCCCGCCCGCCCCGGGCCCTGGCGCGTCGGCGCGGGCCTCGCCGAGCTCGCCGTGGCCCGCGGCGGGCTCGGCGGGCTCGCCCCCGCCCGCCCCGGGCCCTGGCGCGTCGGCGCGGGCCTCGCCGAGCTCGCCGTGGCCCGCGGCGGGCTCGGCGGGCTGGCCCCCGCCCGCCCCGGGCCCTGGCGCGTCGGCGCGGGCCTCGCCGAGCTCGCTGTGGCCCGCGCCGGGCTCGGCGGGCTCGCCCCCGCCCGCCGCGGGCCCTGGCGCGTCGGCGCGGGCCTCGCCGAGCTCGCCGTGGCCCGCGGCGGGCTCGGCGGGCTCGCCCCCGCCCGCCGCGGGCCCTGGCGCGTCGGCGCGGGCCTCGCCGAGCTCGCCGTGGCCCGCGGCGGGCTCGGCGGGCTCGCCCCCGCCCGCCCCGGGCCCTGGCGCGTCGGCGCGGGTCTCCCCGAGCTCGCCGTGGCCCGCGGCGGGCTCGGCGGGCTCGCCCCCGCCCGCCGCGGGCCCTGGCGCGTCGGCGCGGGCCTCGCCGAGCTCGCCGTGGCCCGCGGCGGGCTCGGCGGGCTCGCCCCCGCCCGCCCCGGGCCCTGGCGCGTCGGCGCGGGCCTCGCCGAGCTGGCCGTGGCCCGCGGCGGGCTCGGCGGGCTCGCCCCCGCCCGCCGCGGGCCCTGGCGCGTCGGCGCGGGCCTCCCCGAGCTCGCCGTGGCCCGCGGCGGGCTCGGCGGGCTCGCCCCCGCCCGCCGCGGGCCCTGGCGCGTCGGCGCGGGCCTCGCCTAGCTCGCCGTGGCCCGCGGCGGGCTCGGCGGGCTCGCCCCCGCCCGCCGCGGGCCCTGGCGCGTCGGCGCGGGCCTCACCGAGCTCGCCGTGGCCCGCGGCGGGCTCGGCGGGCTCGCCCCCGCCCGCCGCGGGCCCTGGCGCGTCGACGCGGGCCTCGCCGAGCTCGCCGTGGCCCGCGGCGGGCTCCCCGGGCTCGCCCCCGCCCGCCGCGGGCCCTGGCGCGTCGGCGCGGGCCTCCCCGAGCTCGCCGTGGCCCGCGACGGGCTCGGCGGGCTCGCCCCCGCCTGCCGCGGGCCCTGGCGCGTCGGTGCGGGCCTCGCCGAGCTCGCCGTGGCCCGCGCCGGGCTCGGCGGGCTCGCCCCCGCCCGCCGCGGGCCCTGGCGCGTCGGCGCGGGCCTCGCCGAGCTCGCCGAGGCCCGCGGCGGGCTCCCCGGGCTCGCCCCCGCCCGCCGCGGGCCCTGGCGCGTCGGCGCGGGCCTCGCCGAGCTCGCCGTGGCCCGCAGCGGGCTTTGCGGGCTCGCCCCCGCCCGCCACGAGCCCTGGCGCCTCGGCGCGGGCCTCCCCGAGATCGCCGTGGCCCGTGGCGGGCTCGGCGGGCTCGTCCCCGCCCGCCGCGGGCCCTGGCGCGTCGGCGCGGGCCTCGCCGAGCTCGCCGTGGCCCGCGGCGGGCTCGGCGGGCTCGCCCCCGCCCGCCGCGGGCCCTGGCGCGTCGGCGCGGGCCTCGCCGAGCTCGCCGTGGCCCGCGGCGGGCTCGGCGGGCTCGCCCCCGCCCGCCGCGGGCCCTGGCGCGTCGGCGCGGGCCTCGCCGAGCTCGCCGTGGCCCGCGGCGGGCTCGGCGGGCTCGCCCCCGCCCGCCCCGGGCCCTGGCGCGTCGGCGCGGGCCTCGCCGAGCTCGCCGTGGCCCGCGGCGGGCTCGGCGGGCTCGCCCCCGCCCGCCGCGGGCCCTGGCGCGTCGGCGCGGGCCTCGCCGAGCTCGCCGTGGCCCGCGGCGGGCTCCCCGGGCTCGCCCCCGCCCGCCGCGGGCCGTGGCGTGTCGACGCGGGCCTCGCCGAGCTCGCCGTGGCCCGCGGCGGGCTCGGCGGGCTCGCCCCCGCCCGCCCCGGGCCCTGGCGCGTCGGCGCGGGCCTCCCCGAGCTAGCCGTGGCCCGCGGCGGGCTCGGCGGGCTCGCCCCCGCCCGCCGCGGGCCCTGGCGCGTCGGCGCGGGCCTCGCCGAGCTCGCCGTGGCCCGCGGCGGGCTCGGCGGGCTCGCCCCTGCCCGCCGTGGGCCCTGGCGCGTCAGCGCGGGCCTCGCCGAGCTCGCCGTGGCCCGCAGCGGGCTTTGCAGGCTCGCCCCCGCCCGCCCCGGGCCCTGGCGCGTCGGCGCGGGCCTCGCCGAGCTCGCCGTGGCCCGCGGCGGGCTCGGCGGGCTCGCCCCCGCCCGCCCCGGGCCCTGGCGCGTCGGCGCGGGCCTCGCCGAGCTCGCCGTGGCCCGCGGCGGGCTCGGCGGGCTGGCCCCCGCCCGCCCCGGGCCCTGGCGCGTCGGCGCGGGCCTCGCCGAGCTCGCTGTGGCCCGCGCCGGGCTCGGCGGGCTCGCCCCCGCCCGCCGCGGGCCCTGGCGCGTCGGCGCGGGCCTCGCCGAGCTCGCCGTGGCCCGCGGCGGGCTCGGCGGGCTCGCCCCCGCCCGCCGCGGGCCCTGGCGCGTCGGCGCGGGCCTCGCCGAGCTCGCCGTGGCCCGCGGCGGGCTCGGCGGGCTCGCCCCCGCCCGCCCCGGGCCCTGGCGCGTCGGCGCGGGTCTCCCCGAGCTCGCCGTGGCCCGCGGCGGGCTCGGCGGGCTCGCCCCCGCCCGCCGCGGGCCCTGGCGCGTCGGCGCGGGCCTCGCCGAGCTCGCCGTGGCCCGCGGCGGGCTCGGCGGGCTCGCCCCCGCCCGCCGCGGGCCCTGGCGCGTCGGCGCGGGCCTCGCCGAGCTGGCCGTGGCCCGCGGCGGGCTCGGCGGGCTCGCCCCCGCCCGCCGCGGGCCCTGGCGCGTCGGCGCGGGCCTCCCCGAGCTCGCCGTGGCCCGCGGCGGGCTCGGCGGGCTCGCCCCCGCCCGCCGCGGGCCCTGGCGCGTCGGCGCGGGCCTCGCCTAGCTCGCCGTGGCCCGCGGCGGGCTCGGCGGGCTCGCCCCCGCCCGCCGCGGGCCCTGGCGCGTCGGCGCGGGCCTCACCGAGCTCGCCGTGGCCCGCGGCGGGCTCGGCGGGCTCGCCCCCGCCCGCCGCGGGCCCTGGCGCGTCGACGCGGGCCTCGCCGAGCTCGCCGTGGCCCGCGGCGGGCTCCCCGGGCTCGCCCCCGCCCGCCGCGGGCCCTGGCGCGTCGGCGCGGGCCTCGCCGAGCTCGCCGTGGCCCGCGGCGGGCTCGGCGGGCTCGCCCCCGCCCGCCGCGAGCCCTGGCGCCTCGGCGCGGGCCTCCCCGAGCTCGCCGTGGCCCGTGGCGGGCTCGGCGGGCTCGCCCCCGCCCGCCGCGGGCCCTGGCGCGTCGGCGCGGGCCTCCCCGAGCTCGCCGTGGCCCGCGGCGGGCTCGGCGGGCTCGCCCCCGCCCGCCGCGGGCCCTGGCGCGTCGGCGCGGGCCTCGCCGAGCTCGCCGTGGCCCGCGGCGGGCTCGGCGGGCTCGCCCCCGCCCGCCCCGGGCCCTGGCGCGTCGGCGCGGGCCTCGCTGAGCTCGCCGTGGCCCGCGGCGGGCTCGGCGGGCTCGCCCCCGCCCACCCCGGGCCCTGGCGCGTCGGCGCGGGCCTCGCCGAGCTCGCCGTGGCCCGCAGCGGGCTTTGCAGGCTCGCCCCCGCCCGCCACGAGCCCTGGCGCCTCGGCGCGGGCCTCCCCGAGCTCGCCGTGGCCCGCGGCGGGCTCGGCGGGCTCGCCCCCGCCCGCCGCGGGCCCTGGCGCGTCGGCGCGGGCCTCGCCGAGCTCGCCGTGGCCCGCGCCGGGCTCGGCGGGCTCGCCCCCGCCCGCCGCGGGCCCTGGCGCGTCGGCGCGGGCCTCGCCGAGCTCGCCGTGGCCCGCGGCGGGCTCGGCGGGCTCGCCCCCGCCCGCCGCGGGCCCTGGCGCGTCGGCGCGGGCCTCGCCGAGCTCGCCGTGGCCCGCGGCGGGCTCCCCGGGCTCGCCCCCGCCCGCCGCGGGCCCTGGCGCGTCGGCGCGGGCCTCGCCGAGCTCGCCGTGGCCCGCGGCGGGCTTTGCGGGCTCGCCCCCGCCCGCCGCGGGCCCTGGCGCGTCGGCGCGGGCCTCGCCGAGCTCGCCGTGGCCCGCGGCGGGCTCGGCGGGCTCGCCCCCGCCCGCCGCGGGCCCTGGCGCGTCGGCGCGGGCCTCGCCGAGCTCGCCGTGGCCCGCGGCGGGCTCGGTGGGCTCGCCCCCGCCCGCCGCGGGCCCTGGGGCGTCGGCGCGGGCCTCGCCGAGCTCGCCGTGGCCCGCGGCGGGCTCGGTGGGCTCGCCCCCGCCCGCCGCGGGCCCTGGCGCGTCGGCGCGGGCCTCGCCGAGCTCGCCGTGGCCCGCGGCGGGCTCGGTGGGCTCGCCCCCGCCCGCCGCGGGCCCTGGCGCGTCGGCGTGGGCCTCGCCGAGCTCGCCGTGGCCCGCGGCGGGCTCGGCGGGCTCGCCCCCGCCCGCCGCGGGCCCTGGAGCGTCGGCGCGGGCCTCGCCGAGCTGGCCGTGGCCCGCGGCGGGCTCGGCGGGCTCGCCCCCGCCCGCCGCGGGCCCTGGCGCGTCGGCGCGGGCCTCGCCGAGCTCGCCGTGGCCCGCGGCGGGCTCGGCGGGCTCGCCCCCGCCCGCCGCGGGCCCTGGCGCGTCGGCGCGGGCCTCGCCGAGCTCGCCGTGGCCCGCGGCGGGCTCGGCGGGCTCGCCCCCGCCCGCCCCGGGCCCTGGCGCGTCGGCGCGGGCCTCGCCCAGCTCGCCGTGGCCCGCGGCGGGCTCGGCGGGCTCGCCCCCGCCCGCCGCGGGCCCTGGCGCGTCGGCGCGGGCCTCGCCGAGCTCGCCGTGGCCCGCGGAGGGCTCGGCGGGCTCGCCCCCGCCCGCCCCGGGCCCTGGCGCGTTGGCGCGGGCCTCGCCGAGCTCGCCGTGGCCCGCGGCGGGCTCGGCGGGCTCGCCCCCGCCCGCCGCGGACCCTGGCGCGTCGGCGCGGTCCTCGCCGAGCTCGCCGTGGCCCGCGGCGGGCTCGGCGGGCTCGCCCCCGCCCGCCGCGGGCCCTGGCGCGTCGGCGCGGGCCTCGCCGAGCTCGCCGTGGCCCGCGGCGGGCTCGGCGGGCTCGCCCCCGCCCGCCGCGGACCCTGGCGCGTCGGCGCGGGCCTCGCCGATCTCGCCGTGGCCCGCGGCGGGCTTTGTGGGCTCGCCCCCGCCCGCCGCGGGCCCTGGCGCGTCGGCGCGAGCCTCGCCGAGCTCGCTGTGGCCCGCGGTGGGCTCGGCGGGCTCGCCCCCGCCCGCTGCGGGCCCTGGCGCGTCGGCGCGGGCCTCGGCGAGCTCGCCGTGTCCCGCGGCGGGCTCGGCGGGCTCGCCCCCGCCCGCCGCGGGCCCTGGCGCGTCAGCGCGGGCCTCGCCGAGCTCGCCGTGGCCCGCGGCGGGCTCGGAGGGCTCGCCCCCGCCCGCCGCGGGCCCTGGCGCGTCGGCGCAGGCCTCGCCGAGCTCGCCGTGGCCCGCGGCGGGCTCCCCGGGCTCGCCCCCGCCCGCCGCGGGCCCTGGCGCGTCGGCGCGGGCCTCCCCGAGCTCGCCGTGGCCCGTAGTGGGCTTTGCGGGCTCGCCCCCGCCCGCCACGAGCCCTGGCGCGTCGGCGCGGGCCTCCCCGAGCTCGCCGTGGCCCGCGGCGGGCTCGGCGGGCTCGCCCCCGCCCGCCCCGGGCCCTGGCGCGTCGGCGCGGGCCTCGCCGAGCTCGCCGTGGCCCGCGGCGGGCTCGGCGGGCTCGCCCCCGCCCGCCCCGGGCCCTGGCGCGTCGGCGCGGGCCTCGCCGAGCTCGCCGTGGCCCGCGGCGGGCTCGGCGGGCTCGCCCCCGCCCCTCGCGGGCCCTGGCGCGTCGGCGCGGGCCTCGCCGAGCTCGCCGTGGCCCGCGCCGGGCTCGGCGGGCTCGCCCCCGCCCGCCGCGGGCCCTGGCGCGTCGGCGCGGGCCTCGCCGAGCTCGCCGTGGCCCGCGCCGGGCTCGGCGGGCTCGCCCCCGCCCGCCGCGGGCCCTGGCGCGTCGACGCGGGCCTCGCCGAGCTCGCCGTGGCCCGCGGCGGGCTCGGCGGGCTCGCCCCCGCCCGCCCCGGGCCCTGGCGCGTCGGCGCGGGCCTCGCCGAGCTCGCCGTGGCCCGCGGAGGGCTCGGCGGGCTCGCCCCCGCCCGCCCCGGGCCCTGGCGCGTCGGCGCGGGCCTCGCCGAGCTCGCCGTGGCCCGCGGCGGGCTCGGCGGGCTCGCCCCCGCCCGCCGCGGGCCCTGGCGCGTCGGCGCGGGCCTCGCCGAGCTAGCCGTGGCCCGCGGCGGGCTCGGCGGGCTCGCCCCCGCCCGCCGCGGGCCCTGGCGCGTCGGCGCGGGCCTCGCCGAGCTCGCCGTGGCCCGCGGCGGGCTCGGCGGGCTCGCCCCTGCCCCCCGTGGGCCCTGGCGCGTCGGCGCGGGCCTGGCCGAGCTCGCCGTGGCCCGCAGCGGGCTTTGCAGGCTCGCCCCCGCCCGCCGCGGGCCCTGGCGCGTCGGCGCGGGCCTCGCCGAGCTCGCCGTGGCCCGCGGCGGGCTCGGCGGGCTCGCCCCGCCCGCCGCGGGCCCTGGCGCGTCGGCGCGGGCCTCACCGAGCTCGTCGTGGCCCGCGACGGGCTCGGCGGGCTCGCCCCCGCCCGCCGCGGGCCCTGGCGTGTCGGTGCGGGCCTCGCCGAGCTCGCCGTGGCCCGCAGCGGGCTCGGCGGGCTCGCCCCCGCCCGCCCCGGGCCCTGGCGCGTCGGCGCGGGCCTCGCCGAGCTCGCCGTGGCCCGCGGTGGGCTCGGCGGGCTCGCCCCCGCCCGCCGCGGGCCCTGGCGCGTCGGCGCGGGCCTCGCCGAGCTCGCCGTGGCCCGCGGCGGGCTCGGCGGGCTCGCCCCCGCCCGCCCCGGGCCCTGGCGCGTCGGCGCGGGCCTCGCCGAGCTCGCCGTGGCCCGCGGCGGGCTCCCCGGGCTCGCCCCCGCCCGCCGCGGGCCCTGGCGCGTCGATGCGGGCCTCGCCGAGCTCGCCGTGGCCCGCGGCGGGCTCCCCGGGCTCGCCCCCGCCCGCCGCAGGCCCTGGCGCGTCGGCGCGGGCCTCGCCGAGCTAGCCGTGGCCCGCGGCGGGCTCGGCGGGCTCGCCCCCGCCCGCCGCGGGCCCTGGCGCGTCGGCGCGGGCCTCGCCGAGCTAGCCGTGGCCCGCGGCGGGCTCGGCGGGCTCGCCCCCGCCCGCCGCGGGCCCTGGCGCGTCGGCGTGGGCCTCGCCGAGCTCGCCGTGGCCCGCGGCGGGCTCGGCGGGCTCGCCCCCGCCCGCCCCGGGCCATGGCGCGTCGGCGCGGGCCTCGCCGAGCTCGCCGTGGCCCGCGGCGGGCTCGGCGGGCTCGCCCCCGCCCGCCGCGGGCCCTGGCGCGTCGGCGCGGGCCTCGCCGAGCTCGCCGTGGCCCGCGGCGGGCTCGGCGGGCTCGCCCCCGCCCGCCGCGGGCCCTGGCGCGTTGGTGCGGGCCTCGCCGAGCTCGCCGTGGCCCGCGGCGGGCTCGGCGGGCTCGCCCCCGCCCGCCGCGGGCCCTGGCGCGTCGGCGCGGGCCTCGCCGAGCTCGCCGTGGCCCGCGGCGGGCTCGGCAGGCTCGCCCCGCCCGCCGCGGGCCCTGGCGCGTCGGCGCGGGCCTCGCCGAGCTCGCCGTGGCCCGCGGCGGGCTCGGCGGGCTCGCCCCCGCCCGCCGCGGGCCCTGGCGCGTCGGCGCGGGCCTCGCCGAGCTCGCCGTGGCCCGCGGCGGGCTCGGCGGGCTCGCCCCCGCCCGCCGCGGGCCCTGGCGCGTCGGCGCGGGCCTCGCCGAGCTCGCCGTGGCCCGCGGCGGGCTCGGCGGGCTCGCCCCCGCCCGCCGCGGGCCCTGGCGCGTCGGCGCGGGCCTCGCCGAGCTCGCCGTGGCCCGCGGCGGGCTCCCCGGGCTCGCCCCCGCCCGCCGCGGGCCCTGGCGTGTCGATGCGGGCCTCGCCGAGCTCGCCGTGGCCCGCGGCGGGCTCGGCGGGCTCGCCCCCGCCCGCCCCGGGCCCTGGCGCGTCAGCGCGGGCCTCGCCGAGCTCGCCGTGGCCCGCGGCGGGCTCGGCGGGCTCGCCCCCGCCCGCCGCGGGCCCTGGCGCGTCGGCGCGGCCTCGCCGAGCTCGCCGTGGCCCGCGGCGGGCTCCCCGGGCTCGCCCCTGCCCGCCGTGGGCCCTGGCGCGTCGGCGCGGGCCTCCCCGAGCTCGCCGTGGCCCGCAGCGCTTTGCAGGCTCGCCCCCGCCCGCCGCGGGCCTGGCGCGTCGGCGCGGGCCTCGCCGAGCTCGCCGTGGCCCGCGGCGGGCTCGGCGGGCTCGCCCCCGCCCGCCCCGGGCCCTGGCGCGTCGGCGCGGGCCTCGCCGAGCTCGCCGTGGCCCGCGGCGGGCTCGGCGGGCTCGCCCCCGCCCGCCCCGGGCCCTGGCGCGTCGGCGCGGGCCTCGCCGAGCTCGCCGTGGCCCGCGGCGGGCTCCCCGGGCTCGCCCCCGCCCGCCGCGGGCCCTGGCCGCGTCGGCGCGGGCCTCGCCGAGCTCGCCGTGGCCCGCGGCGGGCTCGGTGGGCTCGCCCCCGCCCGCCGCGGGCCCTGGCGCGTCGGCGCGGGCCTCGCCGAGCTCGCCGTGGCCCGCGGAGGGCTCGGCGGGCTCGCCCCCGCCCGCCCCGGGCCCTGGCGCGTCGGCGCGGGCCTCGCCGAGCTCGCCGTGGCCCGCGGCGGGCTCGGCGGGCTCGCCCCCGCCCGCCGCGGGCCCTGGCGCGTCGGCGCGGGCCTCCCCGAGCTCGCCGTGGCCCGCGGCGGGCTCCCCGGGCTCGCCCCCGCCCGCCGCGGGCCCTGGCGCGTCGGCGCGGGCCTCGCCGAGCTCGCCGTGGCCCGCGGCGGGCTCGGCGGGCTCGCCCCCGCCCGCCCCGGGCCCTGGCGCGTCGGCGCGGGCCTCCCCGAGCTAGCCGTGGCCCGCGGCGGGCTCGGCGGGCTCGCCCCCGCCCGCCGCGGGCCCTGGCGCGTCGGCGCGGGCCTCGCCGAGCTCGCCGTGGCCCGCGGCGGGCTCGGCGGGCTCGCCCCTGCCCGCCGTGGGCCCTGGCGCGTCAGCGCGGGCCTCGCCGAGCTCGCCGTGGCCCGCAGCGGGCTTTGCAGGCTCGCCCCCGCCCGCCCCGGGCCATGGCGCGTCGGCGCGGGCCTCGCCGAGCTCGCCGTGGCCCGCGGCGGGCTCGGCGGGCTCGCCCCCGCCCGCCCCGGGCCCTGGCGCGTCGGCGCGGGCCTCGCCGAGCTCGCCGTGGCCCGCGGCGGGCTCGGCGGGCTGGCCCCCGCCCGCCCCGGGCCCTGGCGCGTCGGCGCGGGCCTCGCCGAGCTCGCTGTGGCCCGCGCCGGGCTCGGCGGGCTCGCCCCCGCCCGCCGCGGGCCCTGGCGCGTCGGCGCGGGCCTCGCCGAGCTCGCCGTGGCCCGCGGCGGGCTCGGCGGGCTCGCCCCCGCCCGCCGCGGGCCCTGGCGCGTCGGCGCGGGCCTCGCCGAGCTCGCCGTGGCCCGCGGCGGGCTCGGCGGGCTCGCCCCCGCCCGCCCCGGGCCCTGGCGCGTCGGCGCGGGTCTCCCCGAGCTCGCCGTGGCCCGCGGCGGGCTCGGCGGGCTCGCCCCCGCCCGCCGCGGGCCCTGGCGCGTCGGCGCGGGCCTCGCCGAGCTCGCCGTGGCCCGCGGCGGGCTCGGCGGGCTCGCCCCCGCCCGCCCCGGGCCCTGGCGCGTCGGCGCGGGCCTCGCCGAGCTCGCCGTGGCCCGCGGCGGGCTCGGCGGGCTCGCCCCCGCCCGCCCCGGGCCCTGGCGCGTCGGCGCGGGCCTCCCCGAGCTCGCCGTGGCCCGCGGCGGGCTCGGCGGGCTCGCCCCCGCCCGCCGCGGGCCCTGGCGCGTCGGCGCGGGCCTCGCCTAGCTCGCCGTGGCCCGCGGCGGGCTCGGCGGGCTCGCCCCCGCCCGCCGCGGGCCCTGGCGCGTCGGCGCGGGCCTCACCGAGCTCGCCGTGGCCCGCGGCGGGCTCGGCGGGCTCGCCCCCGCCCGCCGCGGGCCCTGGCGCGTCGACGCGGGCCTCGCCGAGCTCGCCGTGGCCCGCGGCGGGCTCCCCGGGCTCGCCCCCGCCCGCCGCGGGCCCTGGCGCGTCGGCGCGGGCCTCCCCGAGCTCGCCGTGGCCCGCGACGGGCTCGGCGGGCTCGCCCCCGCCTGCCGCGGGCCCTGGCGCGTCGGTGCGGGCCTCGCCGAGCTCGCCGTGGCCCGCGCCGGGCTCGGCGGGCTCGCCCCCCGCCCGCCGCGGGCCCTGGCGCGTCGGCGCGGGCCTCGCCGAGCTCGCCGAGGCCCGCGGCGGGCTCCCCGGGCTCGCCCCCGCCCGCCGCGGGCCCTGGCGCGTCGGCGCGGGCCTCGCCGAGCTCGCCGTGGCCCGCAGCGGGCTTTGCGGGCTCGCCCCCGCCCGCCACGAGCCCTGGCGCCTCGGCGCGGGCCTCCCCGAGATCGCCGTGGCCCGTGGCGGGCTCGGCGGGCTCGTCCCCGCCCGCCGCGGGCCCTGGCGCGTCGGCGCGGGCCTCGCCGAGCTCGCCGTGGCCCGCGGCGGGCTCGGCGGGCTCGCCCCCGCCCGCCGCGGGCCCTGGCGCGTCGGCGCGGGCCTCGCCGAGCTCGCCGTGGCCCGCGGCGGGCTCGGCGGGCTCGCCCCCGCCCGCCGCGGGCCCTGGCGCGTCGGCGCGGGCCTCGCCGAGCTCGCCGTGGCCCGCGGCGGGCTCGGCGGGCTCGCCCCCGCCCGCCCCGGGCCCTGGCGCGTCGGCGCGGGCCTCGCCGAGCTCGCCGTGGCCCGCGGCGGGCTCGGCGGGCTCGCCCCCGCCCGCCGCGGGCCCTGGCGCGTCGGCGCGGGCCTCGCCGAGCTCGCCGTGGCCCGCGGCGGGCTCCCCGGGCTCGCCCCCGCCCGCCGCGGGCCGTGGCGTGTCGACGCGGGCCTCGCCGAGCTCGCCGTGGCCCGCGGCGGGCTCGGCGGGCTCGCCCCCGCCCGCCCCGGGCCCTGGCGCGTCGGCGCGGGCCTCCCCGAGCTAGCCGTGGCCCGCGGCGGGCTCGGCGGGCTCGCCCCCGCCCGCCGCGGGCCCTGGCGCGTCGGCGCGGGCCTCGCCGAGCTCGCCGTGGCCCGCGGCGGGCTCGGCGGGCTCGCCCCTGCCCGCCGTGGGCCCTGGCGCGTCAGCGCGGGCCTCGCCGAGCTCGCCGTGGCCCGCAGCGGGCTTTGCAGGCTCGCCCCCGCCCGCCCCGGGCCCTGGCGCGTCGGCGCGGGCCTCGCCGAGCTCGCCGTGGCCCGCGGCGGGCTCGGCGGGCTCGCCCCCGCCCGCCCCGGGCCCTGGCGCGTCGGCGCGGGCCTCGCCGAGCTCGCCGTGGCCCGCGGCGGGCTCGGCGGGCTGGCCCCCGCCCGCCCCGGGCCCTGGCGCGTCGGCGCGGGCCTCGCCGAGCTCGCTGTGGCCCGCGCCGGGCTCGGCGGGCTCGCCCCCGCCCGCCGCGGGCCCTGGCGCGTCGGCGCGGGCCTCGCCGAGCTCGCCGTGGCCCGCGGCGGGCTCGGCGGGCTCGCCCCCGCCCGCCGCGGGCCCTGGCGCGTCGGCGCGGGCCTCGCCGAGCTCGCCGTGGCCCGCGGCGGGCTCGGCGGGCTCGCCCCCGCCCGCCCCGGGCCCTGGCGCGTCGGCGCGGGTCTCCCCGAGCTCGCCGTGGCCCGCGGCGGGCTCGGCGGGCTCGCCCCCGCCCGCCGCGGGCCCTGGCGCGTCGGCGCGGGCCTCGCCGAGCTCGCCGTGGCCCGCGGCGGGCTCGGCGGGCTCGCCCCCGCCCGCCGCGGGCCCTGGCGCGTCGGCGCGGGCCTCGCCGAGCTGGCCGTGGCCCGCGGCGGGCTCGGCGGGCTCGCCCCCGCCCGCCGCGGGCCCTGGCGCGTCGGCGCGGGCCTCCCCGAGCTCGCCGTGGCCCGCGGCGGGCTCGGCGGGCTCGCCCCCGCCCGCCGCGGGCCCTGGCGCGTCGGCGCGGGCCTCGCCTAGCTCGCCGTGGCCCGCGGCGGGCTCGGCGGGCTCGCCCCCGCCCGCCGCGGGCCCTGGCGCGTCGGCGCGGGCCTCACCGAGCTCGCCGTGGCCCGCGGCGGGCTCGGCGGGCTCGCCCCCGCCCGCCGCGGGCCCTGGCGCGTCGACGCGGCCTCGCCGAGCTCGCCGTGGCCCGCGGCGGGCTCCCCGGGCTCGCCCCCGCCCGCCGCGGGCCCTGGCGCGTCGGCGCGGGCCTCGCCGAGCTCGCCGTGGCCCGCGGCGGGCTCGGCGGGCTCGCCCCCGCCCGCCGCGAGCCCTGGCGCCTCGGCGCGGGCCTCCCCGAGCTCGCCGTGGCCCGTGGCGGGCTCGGCGGGCTCGCCCCCGCCCGCCGCGGGCCCTGGCGCGTCGGCGCGGGCCTCGCCGAGCTCGCCGTGGCCCGCGGCGGGCTCGGCGGGCTCGCCCCCGCCCGCCGCGGGCCCTGGCGCGTCGGCGCGGGCCTCCCCGAGCTCGCCGTGGCCCGTAGTGGGCTTTGCGGGCTCGCCCCCGCCCGCCACGAGCCCTGGCGCGTCGGCGCGGGCCTCCCCGAGCTCGCCGTGGCCCGCGGCGGGCTCGGCGGGCTCGCCCCCGCCCGCCCCGGGCCCTGGCGCGTCGGCGCGGGCCTCGCCGAGCTCGCCGTGGCCCGCGGCGGGCTCGGCGGGCTCGCCCCCGCCCGCCCCGGGCCCTGGCGCGTCGGCGCGGGCCTCGCCGAGCTCGCCGTGGCCCGCGGCGGGCTCGGCGGGCTCGCCCCCGCCCATCGCGGGCCCTGGCGCGTCGGCGCGGGCCTCGCCGAGCTCGCCGTGGCCCGCGCCGGGCTCAGCGGGCTCGCCCCCGCCCGCCGCGGGCCCTGGCGCGTCGGCGCGGGCCTCGCCGAGCTCGCCGTGGCCCGCCCGGGCTCGGCGGGCTCGCCCCCCGCCCGCCGCGGGCCCTGGCGCGTCGGCGCGGGCCTCGCCGAGCTCGCCGTGGCCCGCGGCGGGCTCGGCGGGCTCGCCCCCGCCCGCCCCGGGCCCTGGCGCGTCGGCGCGGGCCTCGCCGAGCTCGCCGTGGCCCGCGGAGGGCTCGGCGGGCTCGCCCCCGCCCGCCCCGGGCCCTGGCGCGTCGGCGCGGGCCTCGCCGAGCTCGCCGTGGCCCGCGGCGGGCTCGGCGGGCTCGCCCCCGCCCGCCGCGGGCCCTGGCGCGTCGGCGCGGGCCTCGCCGAGCTAGCCGTGGCCCGCGGCGGGCTCGGCGGGCTCGCCCCCGCCCGCCGCGGCCCTGGCGCGTCGGCGCGGGCCTCGCCGAGCTCGCCGTGGCCCGCGGCGGGCTCGGCGGGCTCGCCCCTGCCCCCCGTGGGCCCTGGCGCGTCGGCGCGGGCCTGGCCGAGCTCGCCGTGGCCCGCAGCGGGCTTTGCAGGCCTCGCCCCCGCCCGCCGCGGGCCCTGGCGCGTCGGGCGCGGGCCTCGCCGAGCTCCGCCGTGGCCCGCGGCGGGCTCGGCGGGCTCGCCCCCGCCCGCCGCGGGCCCTGGCGCGTCGGCGCGGGCCTCACCGAGCTCGTCGTGGCCCGCGACGGGCTCGGCGGGCTCGCCCCCGCCCGCCGCGGGCCCTGGCGTGTCGGTGCGGGCCTCGCCGAGCTCGCCGTGGCCCGCAGCGGGCTCGGCGGGCTCGCCCCCGCCCGCCCCGGGCCCTGGCGCGTCGGCGCGGGCCTCGCCGAGCTCGCCGTGGCCCGCGGCGGGCTCGGCGGGGCTCGCCCCCGCCCGCCGCGGGCCCTGGCGCGTCGGCGCGGGCCTCGCCGAGCTCGCCGTGGCCCGCGGCGGGCTCGGCGGGCTCGCCCCCGCCCGCCCCGGGCCCTGGCGCGTCGGCGCGGGCCTCGCCGAGCTCGCCGTGGCCCGCGGGGGCTCCCGGGCTCGCCCCCGCCCGCCGCGGGCCCTGGCGCGTCGATGCGGGCCTCGCCGAGCTCGCCGTGGCCCGCGGCGGGCTCCCCGGGCTCGCCCCCGCCCGCCGCAGGCCCTGGCGCGTCGGCGCGGGCCTCGCCGAGCTAGCCGTGGCCCGCGGCGGGCTCGGCGGGCTCGCCCCCGCCCGCCGCGGGCCTGGCGCGTCGGCGCGGGCCTCGCCGAGCTAGCCGTGGCCCGCGGCGGGCTCGGCGGGCTCGCCCCCGCCCGCCGCGGGCCCTGGCGCGTCGGCGTGGGCCTCGCCGAGCTCGCCGTGGCCCGCGGCGGGCTCGGCGGGCTCGCCCCCCGCCCGCCCCGGGCCATGGCGCGTCGGCGCGGCCTCGCCGAGCTCGCCGTGGCCCGCGGCGGGCTCGGCGGGCTCGCCCCCGCCCGCCGCGGGCCCTGGCGCGTCGGCGCGGGCCTCGCCGAGCTCGCCGTGGCCCGCGGCGGGCTCGGCGGGCTCGCCCCCGCCCGCCGCGGGCCCTGGCGCGTTGGTGCGGGCCTCGCCGAGCTCGCCGTGGCCCGCGGCGGGCTCGGCGGGCTCGCCCCCGCCCGCCGCGGGCCCTGGCGCGTCGGCGCGGGCCTCGCCGAGCTCGCCGTGGCCCGCGGCGGGCTCGGCAGGCTCGCCCCCGCCCGCCGCGGGCCCTGGCGCGTCGGCGGCGGGCCTCGCCGAGCTCGCCGTGGCCCGCGGCGGGCTCGGCGGGCTCGCCCCCGCCCGCCGCGGGCCCTGGCGCGTCGGCGCGGGCCTCGCCGAGCTCGCCGTGGCCCGCGGCGGGCTCGGCGGGCTCGCCCCCGCCCGCCGCGGGCCCTGGCGCGTCGGCGCGGGCCTCGCCGAGCTCGCCGTGGCCCGCGGCGGGCTCGGCGGGCTCGCCCCCGCCCGCCGCGGGCCCTGGCGCGTCGGCGCGGGCCTCGCCGAGCTCGCCGTGGCCCGCGGCGGGCTCCCCGGGCTCGCCCCCCGCCCGCCGCGGGCCCTGGCGTGTCGATGCGGGCCTCGCCGAGCTCGCCGTGGCCCGCGGCGGGCTCGGCGGGCTCGCCCCCGCCCGCCCCGGGCCCTGGCGCGTCGGCGCGGGCCTCGCCGAGCTCGCCGTGGCCCGCGGCGGGCTCGGCGGGCTCGCCCCCGCCCGCCCCGGGCCCTGGCGCGTCGGCGCGGGCCTCGCCGAGCTCGCCGTGGCCCGCGGCGGGCTCGGCGGGCTCGCCCCTGCCCGCCGTGGGCCCTGGCGCGTCGGCGCGGGCCTCCCCGAGCTCGCCGTGGCCCGCAGCGGGCTTTGCAGGCTCGCCCCCGCCCCGCCGCGGGCCCTGGCGCGTCGGCGCGGGCCTCGCCGAGCTCGCCGTGGCCCGCGGCGGGCTCGGCGGGCTCGCCCCCGCCCGCCGCGGGCCCTGGCGCGTCGGCGCGGGCCTCGCCGAGCTCGCCGTGGCCCGCGGCGGGCTCGGCGGGCTCGCCCCCGCCCGCCCCGGGCCCTGGCGCGTCGGCGCGGGCCTCGCCGAGCTCGCCGTGGCCCGCGGCGGGCTCCCCGGGCTCGCCCCCGCCCGCCGCGGGCCCTGGCGCGTCGACGCGGGCCTCGCTGAGCTCGCCATGGCCCGCGGCGGGCTCGGCGGGCTCGCCCCCGCCCGCCGCAGGCCCTGGCGCGTCGGCGCGGGCCTCGCCGAGCTAGCCGTGGCCCGCGGCGGGCTCGGCGGGCTCGCCCCCGCCCGCCGCGGGCCCTGGCGCGTCGGCGCGGGCCTCGCCGAGCTCGCCGTGGCCCGCGGCGGGCTCGGCGGGCTCGCCCCCCGCCCGCCGCGGGCCCTGGCATTTTGGTGCGGGCCTCGCCGAGCTCGCCGTGGCCCGCGGCGGGCTCGGCGGGCTCGCCCCCGCCCGCCGCGGGCCCTGGCGCGTCGGCGCGGGCCTCGCCGAGCTCGCCGTGGCCCGCGGCGGGCTCGGCGGGCTCGCCCCCGCCCGCCGCGGGGCCCTGGCGCGTCGGCGCGGGCCCTCGCCGAGCTCGCCGTGGCCCGCGCCGGGCTCGGCGGGCTCGCCCCCGCCCGCCGCGGGCCCTGGCGCGTCGGCGCGGGCCTCGCCGAGCTCGCCGTGGCCCGCGCCGGGCTCGGCGGGCTCGCCCCCGCCCGCCCCGGGCCCTGGCGCGTCGGCGCGGGCCTCGCCGAGCTCGCCGTGGCCCGCGGCGGGCTCGGCGGGCTCGCCCCCGCCCGCCCCGGGCCCTGGCGCGTCGGCGCGGGCCTCCCCGAGCTCGCCGTGGCCCGCGCCGGGCTCGGCGGGCTCGCCCCCGCCCGCCGCGGGCCCTGGCGCGTCGGCGCGGGCCTCGCCGAGCTCGCCGTGGCCCGCGGCGGGCTCGGCGGGCTCACCCCCGCCCGCCGCGGGCCCTGGCGCGTCGGCGCGGGCCTCGCCGAGCTCGCCGTGGCCCGCGGCGGGCTCCCCGGGCTCGCCCCCGCCCGCCGCGGGCCCTGGCGCGTCGACGCGGGCCTCGCCGAGCTCGCCGTGGCCCGCGGCGGGCTCGACGGGCTCGCCCCCGCCCGCCCCGGGCCCTGGCGCGTCGGCGCGGGCCTCGCCGAGCTCGCCGTGGCCCGCGGCGGGCTCGGCGGGCTCGCCCCCGCCCGCCGCGGGCCCTGGCGCGTCGACGCGGGCCTCGCCGAGCTCGCCGTGGCCCGCGCCGGGCTCGGCGGGCTCGCCCCCGCCCGCCCCGGGCCCTGGCGCGTCGGCGCGGGCCTCGCCGAGCTAGCCGTGGCCCGCGGCGGGCTCGGCGGGCTCGCCCCCGCCCGCCGCGGGCCCTGGCGCGTCGGCGCGGGCCTCGCCGAGCTCGCCGTGGCCCGCGGCGGGCTCGGCGGGCTCGCCCCCGCCCGCCGCGGGCCCTGGCGCGTCGGCGCGGGCCTCGCCGAGCTCGCCGTGGCCCGCGGCGGGCTCGGCGGGCTCGCCCCCGCCCGCCGCCGGGCCCTGGCGCGTCGGCGCGGGCCTCGCCGATCTCGCCGAGGCCCGCGGCGGGCTCCCCGGGCTCGCCCCCGCCCGCCGCGGGCCCTGGCGCGTCGGCGCGGGCCTCGCCGAGCTCGCCGTGGCCCGCGGCGGGCTCGGCGGGCTCGCCCCCGCCCGCCGCGGGCCCTGGCGCGTCGGTGCGAGCCTCGCCGAGCTCGCCGTGGCCCGCGGCGGGCTCGGCGGGCTCGCCCCCGCGCGCCGCGGGCCGTGGCGCGTCGTCGCGGGCCTCGCCGAGCTCGCCGTGGCCCGCGGCGGGCTCGGCGGGCTCGCCCCCGCCCGCCGCGGCCCTGGCGCGTCGGCGCGGGCCTCGCCGAGCTCGCCGTGGCCCGCGGCGGGCTCGGCGGGCTCGCCCCCGCCCGCCGCGGGCCCTGGCGCGTCGGCGCGGGCCTCGCCGAGCTCGCCGTGGCCCCGCGGCGGGCTCGGCGGGCTCGCCCCCGCCCGCCGCGGGCCCTGGCGCGTCGGCGCGGGCCTCGCCGAGCTCGCCGTGGCCCGCGGCGGGCTCGGCGGGCTCGCCCCCGCCCGCCGCGGACCCTGGCGCGTCGGCGCGGTCCTCGTCGAGCTCGCCGTGGCCCGCGGCGGGCTCGGCGGGCTCGCCCCCGCCCGCCGCAGGCCCTGGCGCGTCGGCGCGGGCCTCGCCGAGCTCGCCGTGGCCCGCGGCGGGCTCGGCGGGCTCGCCCCCGCCCGCCGCGGGCCCTGGCGCGTCGGCGCGGGCCTCGCTGAGCTCGCCGTGGGCCCGCGGCGGGCTCGGCGGGCTCGCCCCCGCCCGCCGCGGGCCCTGGCGCGTCGGCGCGGGCCTCGCCGAGCTCGCCGTGGCCCGCGGCGGGCTCCCCGGGCTCGCCCCCGCCCGCCGCGGGCCCTGGCGCGTCGTCGCGGGACTCCCCGAGCTCGCCGTGGCCCGTAGTGGGCTTTGCGGGCTCGCCCCCGCCCGCCACGAGCCCTGGCGCGTCGGCGCGGGCCTCACCGAGCTCGCCGTGGCCCGCGGCGGGCTCGGCGGGCTCGCCCCCGCCCGCCCCGGGCCCTGGCGCGTCGGCGCGGGCCTCGCCGAGCTCGCCGTGGCCCGCGGCGGGCTCGGCGGGCTCGCCCCGGCCCGCCCCGGGCCCTGGCGCGTCGGCGCGGGCCTCGCCGAGCTCGCCGTGGCCCGCGGCGGGCTCGGCGGGC
The DNA here is from genome assembly GCF_040807025.1 of Struthio camelus. Taxonomy (NCBI): domain Eukaryota; kingdom Metazoa; phylum Chordata; class Aves; order Struthioniformes; family Struthionidae; genus Struthio; species Struthio camelus. The sequence goes on from NW_027182625.1 coordinate 63,844, forward strand.
TCGCCCCCACCCCTCGCGGGCCCTGGCGCGTCGGCGCGGGCCTCGCCGAGCTCGCTGTGGCCCGCGGCGGGCTCGGCGGGCTCGCCCCCGCCCGCCGCGGGCCCTGGCGCGTCGGCGCGGGCCTCGCCGAGCTCGCCGTGGCCCGCGCCGGGCTCGGCGGGCTCGCCCCCGCCCGCCGCGGGCCCTGGCGCGTCGGCGCGGGCCTCGCCGAGCTCGCCGTGGCCCGCGGCGGGCTCGGCGGGCTCGCCCCCGCCCGCCGCGGGCCCTGGCGCGTCGGCGCGGGCCTCGCCGAGCTCGCCGTGGCCCGCGGCGGGCTCGGCGGGCTCGCCCCCGCCCGCCGCGGGCCCTGGCGCGTCGGCGCGGGCCTCGCCGAGCTCGCCGTGGCCCGCGGCGGGCTCGGCGGGCTCGCCCCCGCCCGCCGCGGGCCCTGGCGCGTCGGCGCGGGCCTCGCCGAGCTCGCCGTGGCCCGCGGCGGGCTCGGCGGGCTCGCCCCCGCCCGCCCCGGGCCCTGGCGCGTCGGCGCGGGCCTCGCCGAGCTCGCCGTGGCCCGCGGAGGGCTCGGCGGGCTCGCCCCCGCCCGCCCCGGGCCCTGGCGCGTCGGCGCGGGCCTCGCCGAGCTCGCCGTGGCCCGCGGCGGGCTCGGCGGGCTCGCCCCCGCCCGCCCCGGGCCCTGGCGCGTCGGCGCGGGCCTCGCCGAGCTAGCCGTGGCCCGCGGCGGGCTCGGCGGGCTCGCCCCCGCCTGCCCCGGGCCCTGGCGCGTCGGCGCGGGCCTCGCCGAGCTCGCCGTGGCCCGCGGCGGGCTCGGCGGGCTCGCCCCTGCCCGCCGTGGGCCCTGGCGCGTCGGCGCGGGCCTGGCCGAGCTCGCCGTGGCCCGCAGCGGGCTTTGCAGGTTCGCCCCCGCCCGCCGCGGGCCCTGGCGCGTCGGCGCGGGCCTCCCCGAGCTCGCCGTGGCCCGCGGCGGGCTCGGCGGGCTCGCCCCCGCCCGCCGCGGGCCCTGGCGCGTCGGCGCGGGCCTCGCCGAGCTCGCCGTGGCCCGCGGCGGGCTCGGCGGGCTCGCCCCCGCCCGCCGCGGGCCCTGGCGCGTCGGCGCGGGCCTCACCGAGCTCGCCGTGGCCCGCGACGGGCTCGGCGGGCTCGCCCCCGCCCGCCGCGGGCCCTGGCGCGTCGGCGCGGGCCTCGCCGAGCTAGCCGTGGCCCGCGGCGGGCTCGGCGGGCTCGCCCCCGCCCGCCGCGGGCCCTGGCGCGTCGGCGCGGGCCTCGCCGAGCTAGCCGTGGCCCGCGGCGGGCTCGGCGGGCTCGCCCCCGCCCGCCCCTGGCCCTGGCTCGTCGGCGCGGGCCTCGCCGAGCTCGCCGTGGCCCGCGGCGGGCTCGGCGGGCTCGCCCCCGCCCGCCGCGGGCCCTGGCGCGTTGGCGCGGGCCTCGCCGAGCTCGCCGTGGCCCGCGGCGGGCTCGGCGGGCTCGCCCCCGCCCGCCGCGGGCCCTGGCGCGTTGGTGCGGGCCTCGCCGAGCTCGCCGTGGCCCGCGGCGGGCTCGGCGGGCTCGCCCCCGCCCGCCGCGGGCCCTGGCGCGTCGGCGCGGGCCTCGCCGAGCTCGCCGTGGCCCGCGGCGGGCTCGGCAGGCTCGCCCCCGCCCGCCGCGGGCCCTGGCGCGTCGGCGCGGGCCTCGCCGAGCTCGCCGTGGCCCGCGCCGGGCTCGGCGGGCTCGCCCCCGCCCGCCCCGGGCCCTGGCGCGTCGGCGCGGGCCTCGCCGAGCTCGCCGTGGCCCGCGGCGGGCTCGGCGGGCTCGCCCCCGCCCGCCCCGGGCCCTGGCGCGTCGGCGCGGGCCTCGCCGAGCTCGCCGTGGCCCGCGGCGGGCTCGGCGGGCTCCCCCTCGCCCGCCGCGGGCCCTGGCGCGTCGGCGCGGGCCTCGCCGAGCTCGCCGAGGCCCGCGGCGGGTTTTGTGGGCTCGCCCCCGCCCGCCGCGGGCCTGGCGCGTCGGCGCGAGCCTCGCCGAGCTCGCTGTGGCTCGCGGTGGGCTCGGCGGGCTCGCCCCCGCCCGCTGCGGGCCCTGGCGCGTCGGCGCGGGCCTCGCCGAGCTCGCCGTGTCCCGCGGCGGGCTCGGCGGGCTCGCCCCCGCCCGCCGCGGGCCCTGGCACGTCGGCGCGGGCCTCGCCGAGCTCGCCGTGGCCCGCGGCGGGCTCGGCGGGCTCGCCCCCGCCCGCCGCGGGCCCTGGCGCGTCGGCGCGGGCCTCACCGAGCTCGCCGTGGCCCTCGACGGGCTCGGCGGGCTCGCCCCCGCCCGCCGCGGGCCCTGGCGCGTCGGTGCGGGCCTCGCCGAGCTCGCCGTGGCCCGCGGCGGGCTCGGCGGGCTCGCCCCCGCCCGCCGCGGGCCCTGGCGCGTCGGCGCGGGCCTCGCCGAGCTCGCCGTGGCCCGCGCCGGGCTCGGCGGGCTCGCCCCCGCCCGCCGCGGGCCCTGGCGCGTCGGCGCGGGCCTCGCCGAGCTCGCCGTGGCCCGCGGCGGGCTCGGCGGGCTCGCCCCCGCCCGCCGCGGGCCCTGGCGCGTCGGCGCGGGCCTCGCCGAGCTCGCCGTGGCCCGCGGCGGGCTCGGCAGGCTCGCCCCCGCCCGCCGCGGGCCCTGGCGCGTCGGCGCGGGCCTCGCCGAGCTCGCCGTGGCCCGCGGCGGGCTCGGCGGGCTCGCCCCCGCCCGCCCCGGGCCCTGGCGCGTCGGCGCGGGCCTCGCCGAGCTCGCCGTGGTCCGCGGCGGGCTCGGCGGGCTCGCCCCCGCCCGCCGCGGGCCCTGGCGCGTCGACGCGGGCCTCGCCGAGCTCGCCGTGGCCCGCGGAGGGCTCGGCGGGCTCGCCCCCGCCCGCCGCGGGCCCTGGCGCGTCGGCGCGGGCCTCGCCGAGCTCGCCGTGGCCCGCGGCGGGCTCGGCGGGCTCGCCCCCGCCCGCCCCGGGCCCTGGCGCGTCGGCGCGGGCCTCGCCGAGCTCGCCGTGGCCCGCGGCGGGCTCGGCGGGCTCGCCCCCGCCCGCCGCGGGCCCTGGCGCGTCGGCGCGGGCCTCGCCGAGCTCGCCGTGGCCCGCGGCGGGCTCGGCGGGCTCGCCCCCGCCCGCCACGGGCCCTGGCGCGTCGGCGCGGGCCTCGCCGAGCTCGCCGTGGCCCGCGGCGGGCTCGGCGGGCTCGCCCCCGCCCGCCGCGGGCCCTGGCGCGTCGGCGCGGGCCTCGCCGAGCTCGCCGTGGCCCGCGACGGGCTCGGCGGGCTCGCCCCCGCCCGCCGCGGGCCCTGGCGCGTCGGCGCGGGCCTCGCCGAGCTCGCCGTGGCCCGCGGCGGGCTCCCCGGGCTCGCCCCCGCCCGCCGCGGGCCCTGGCGCGTCGGCGCGGGCCTCCCCGAGCTCGCCGTGGCCCGTAGTGGGCTTTGCGGGCTCGCCCCCGCCCGCCACGAGCCCTGGCGCGTCGGCGCGGGCCTCCCCGAGCTCGGCGTGGCCCGCGGCGGGCTCGGCGGGCTCGCCCCTGCCCGCCGTGGGCCCTGGCGCGTCGGCGCGGGCCTCGCCGAGCTCGCCGTGGCCCGCGGCGGGCTCGGCGGGCTCGCCCCCGCCCGCCCCGGGCCCTGGCGCGTCGGCGGGGGCCTCGCCGAGCTCGCCGTGGCCCGCGGCGGGCTCGGCGGGCTCGCCCCCGCCCGCCGCGGGCCCTGGCGCGTCGGCGCGGGCCTCGCCGAGCTCGCCGTGTCCCGCGGCGGGCTCGGCGGGCTCGCCCCCGCCCTCCCCGGGCCCTGGCGCGTCGGCGCGGGCCTCGCCGAGCTCGCCGTGGCCCGCGGCGGGCTCGGCGGGCTCGCCCCCGCCCGCCGCGGGCCCTGGCGCGTCGGCGCGGGCCTCGCCGAGCTCGCCGTGGCCCGCGGCAGGCTCGGCGGGCTCGCCCCCGCCCGCCGCGGGCCCTGGCGCGTCGGCGCGGGCCTCGCCGAGCTCGCCGTGGCCCGCGGCGGGCTCGGCGGGCTCGCCCCCGCCCGCCGCGGGCCCTGGCGCGTCGGCGCGGGCCTCGCCGAGCTCGCCGTGGCCCGCGGCGGGCTCGGCGGGCTCGCCCCCGCCCGCCGCGGGCCCTGGCGTGTCGGTGCGGGCCTCGCCGAGCTCGCCGTGGCCCGCAGCGGGCTCGGCGGGCTCGCCCCCGCCCGCCCCGGGCCCTGGCGCGTCGACGCGGGCCTCGCCGAGCTCGCCGTGGCCCGCGGCGGGCTCGGCGGGCTCGCCCCCGCCCGCCGCGGGCCCTGGCGCGTCGGCGCGGGCCTCGCCGAGCTCGCCGTGGCCCGCGGCGGGCTCGGCGGGCTCGCCCCCGCCCGCCCCGGGCCCTGGCGCGTCGGCGCGGGCCTCGCCGAGCTCGCCGTGGCCCGCGGCGGGCTCGGCGGGCTCGCCCCCGCCCGCCGCGGGCCCTGGCGCGTCGGCGCGGGCCTCGCCGAGCTCGCCGTGGCCCGCGGCGGGCTCGGCGGGCTCGCCCCCGCCCGCCACGGGCCCTGGCGCGTCGGCGCGGGCCTCGCCGAGCTCGCCGTGGCCCGCGGCGGGCTCGGCGGGCTCGCCCCCGCCCGCCGCGGGCCCTGGCGCGTCGGCGCGGGCCTCGCCGAGCTCGCCGTGGCCCGCGACGGGCTCGGCGGGCTCGCCCCCGCCCGCCGCGGGCCCTGGCGCGTCGGCGCGGGCCTCGCCGAGCTCGCCGTGGCCCGCGGCGGGCTCCCCGGGCTCGCCCCCGCCCGCCGCGGGCCCTGGCGCGTCGGCGCGGGCCTCCCCGAGCTCGCCGTGGCCCGTAGTGGGCTTTGCGGGCTCGCCCCCGCCCGCCACGAGCCCTGGCGCGTCGGCGCGGGCCTCGCCGAGCTCGGCGTGGCCCGCGGCGGGCTCGGCGGGCTCGCCCCTGCCCGCCGTGGGCCCTGGCGCGTCGGCGCGGGCCTCGCCGAGCTCGCCGTGGCCCGCGGCGGGCTCGGCGGGCTCGCCCCCGCCCGCCCCGGGCCCTGGCGCGTCGGCGGGGGCCTCGCCGAGCTCGCCGTGGCCCGCGGCGGGCTCGGCGGGCTCGCCCCCGCCCGCCGCGGGCCCTGGCGCGTCGGCGCGGGCCTCGCCGAGCTCGCCGTGGCCCGCGGCGGGCTCGGCGGGCTCGCCCCCGCCCTCCCCGGGCCCTGGCGCGTCGGCGCGGGCCTCGCCGAGCTCGCCGTGGCCCGCGGCGGGCTCGGCGGGCTCGCCCCCGCCCTCCCCGGGCCCTGGCGCGTCGGCGCGGGCCTCGCCGAGCTCGCCGTGGCCCGCGGCGGGCTCGGCGGGCTCGCCCCCGCCCGCCGCGGGCCCTGGCGCGTCGGCGCGGGCCTCCCCGAGCTCGCCGTGGCCCGCGGCGGGCTCGGCGGGCTCGCCCCCGCCCGCCGCGGCCCTGGCGCGTCGGCGCGGGCCTCGCCGAGCTCGCCGTGGCCCGCGGCGGGCTCGGCGGACTCGCCCCCGCCCGCCCCGGGCCCTGGCGCGTCGGCGCGGGCCTCGCCGAGCTGGCCGTGGCCCGCGGCGGGCTCGGTGGGCTCGCCCCCACCCGCCGCGGGCCCTGGCGCGTGGGCGCGGGCCTCGCCGAGCTCGCCGTGGCCCGCAGCGGGCTTTGCGGGCTCGCCCCCGCCCGCCACGAGCCCTGGCGCCTCGGCGCGGGCCTCCCCGAGCACCCCGTGGCCCGCGGCGGGCTCGTCGGGCTCGCCCCCGCCCTCCACGAGCCCTGGCGCGTCGGCGCGGGCCTCCCCGAGCTCGCCGTGGCCCGCAGCGGGCTTTGCGGGCTCGCCCCCGCCCGCCACGAGCCCTGGCGCCTCAGCGCGGGCCTCCCCGAGCTCGCCGTGGCCCGCAGCGTGCTTGGCGGGCTCGCCCCCGCCCGCCACGAGCCCTGGCGCGTCGGCGCGGGCCTCGCCGAGCTCGCCGTGGCCCGCGGTGGGCTCGGCGGGCTCGCCCCCGCCCGCCCCGGGCCATGGCGCGTCGGCGCGGGCCTCGCCGAGCTCGCCGTGGCCCGCGGCGGGCTCGGCGGGCTCGCCCCCGCCCGCCCCGGGCCCTGGCGCGTCGGCGCGGGCCTCGCCGAGCTCGCCGTGGCCCGCGGTGGGCTCGGCGGGCTCGCCCCCGCCCGCCCCGGGCCCTGGCGCGTCGGCGCGGGCCTCGCCGAGCTCGCCGTGGCCCGCGGCGGGCTCGGCGGGCTCGCCCCCGCCCGCCGCGGGCCCTGGCGCGTCGGCGCGGGCCTCGCCGAGCTCGCCGTGGCCCGCGGCGGGCTTTGCGGGCTCGCCCCCGCCCGCCGCGGGCCCTGGCGCGTCGGCGCGGGCCTCCCCGAGCTCGCCGTGGCCCGCGGTGGGCTCGGCGGGCTCGCCCCCGCCCGCCCCGGGCCCTGGCGCGTCGGCGCGGGCCTCCCCGAGCTCGCCGTGGCCCGCGGCGGGCTCGGCGGGCTCGCCCCCGCCCGCCGCGGGCCCTGGCGCGTCGGCGCGGGCCTCGCCGAGCTCGCCGTGGCCCGCGGCGGGCTTTGCGGGCTCGCCCCCGCCCGCCACGAGCCCTGGTGCCTCGGCGCGGGCCTCCCCGAGCTCGCCGTGGCCCGCGGCGGGCTTGGCGGGCTCGCCCCCGCCCGCCTCGAGCCCTGGCGCGTCGGCGCGGGCCTCCCCGAGCTCGCCGTGGCCCGCGGCGGGCTCGGCGGGCTCGCCCCCGCCCGCCGCGGGCCCTGGCGCGTCGGCGCGGGCCTCCCCGAGCTCGCCGTGGCCCGCGGCGGGCTTTGCGGGCTCGCCCCCGCCCGCCCCGGGCCCTGGCGCGTCGGCGCGGGCCTCGCCGAGCTCGCCGTGGCCCGCAGAGGGCTTTGCGGGCTCGCCCCCGCCCGCCCCGAGCCCTGGTGCCTCGGCGCGGGCCTCCCCGAGCTCGCCGTGGCCCGCGGTGGGCTCGGCGGGCTCGTCCCCGCCCGCCACGAGCCCTGGCACGTCGGCGCGAGCCTCCCCGAGCTCGACGTGTTCCGCAGCGGGCTTTGCGGGCTCGCCCCCGCCCGCCGCGGGCCCTGGCGCGTCGGCGCGGGCCTCCCCGAGCTCGCCGTGGCCCGCGGCGGGCTCGGCGGGCTCGCCCCCGCCCGCCGCGGGCCCTGGCGCGTCGGCGCGGGCCTCGCCGAGCTCGCCGTGGCCTGCGGCGGGCTCCGCGGGCTCGCCCCCGCCCGCCGCGGGCCCTGGCGCGTCGGCGCGGGCCTCGCCGAGCTCGCCGTGGCCCGCGGCGGGCTCGGCGGGCTCCCCCCCGCCCGCCCCGGGCCCTGGCGCGTCGGCGCGGGCCTCGCCGAGCTCGCCGTGGCCCGCGGCGGGCTTTGCGGGCTCGCCCCCGCCCGCCCCGGGCCCTGGCGCGTCGGCGCGGGCCTCGCCGAGCTCGCCGTGGCCCGCGCCGGGCTCGACGGGCTCGCCCCCGCCCGCCCCGGGCCCTGGCGCGTCGGCGCGGGCCTCGCCGAGCTCGCCGTGGCCCGCAGAGGGCTTTGCGGGCTCGCCGTGGCCCGCCCCGAGCCCTGGTGCCTCGGCACGGGCCTCCCCGAGCTCGCCGTGGCCCGCGGTGGGCTCGGCGGGCTCGTCCCCGCCCGCCACGAGCCCTGGCGCGTCGGCGCGGGCCTCCCCGAGCTCGCCGTGTTCCGCAGCGGGCTTTGCGGGCTCGCCCCCGCCCGCCCCGGGCCCTGGCGCGTCGGCGCGGGCCTCCCCGAGCTCGCCGTGGCCCGCAGCGGGCTTTGCGGGCTCGCCCCCGCCCGCCGCGGGCCCTGGCGCGTCGGCGCGGGCCTCGCCGAGCTCGCCGTGGCCCGCGCCGGGCTCGGCGGGCTCGCCCCCGCCCGCCCCGGGCCCTGGCGCGTCGGCGCGGGCCTCGCCGAGCTCGCCGTGGCCCGCGGCGGGCTCGGCGGGCTCGCCCCCGCCCGCCCCGGGCCCTGGCGCGTCGGCGCGGGCCTCGCCGAGCTCGCCGTGGCCCGCGGCCGGCTCGGCGGGCTCGCCCCCGCCCGCCCCGGGCCCTGGCGCGTCGGCGCGGGCCTCGCCGAGCTCGCCGTGGCCCGCGGCGGGCTCGGCGGGCTCGCCCCCGCCCGCCCCGGGCCCTGGCGCGTCGGCGCGGGCCTCGCCGAGCTCGCCGTGGCCCGCGGCGGGCTTTGCGGGCTCGCCCCCGCCCGCCACGAGCCCTGGTGCCTCGGCGCGGGCCTCGCCGAGCTCGCCGTGGCCCGCGGCGGGCTCGGCGGGCTCGCCCCCGCCCGCCTCGAGCCCTGGCGCGTCGGCGCGGGCCTCCCCGAGCTCGCCGTGGCCCGCGGCGGGCTCGGCGGGCTCGCCCCCGCCCGCCGCGGGCCCTGGCGTGTTGGCGCGGGCCTCGCCGAGCTCGCCGTGGCCTGCGGCGGGCTCGGCGGGCTCGCCCCCGCCCGCCGCGGGCCCTGGCGCGTCGGCGCGGGCCTCGCCGAGCTCGCCGTGGCCCGCGGCGGGCTCGGCGGGCTCGCCCCCGCCCGCCGCGGGCCCTGGCGCGTCGGCGCGGGCCTCCCCGAGCTCGCCGTGGCCCGCGGCGGGCTCGGCGGGCTCGCCCCCGCCCGCCGCGGGCCCTGGCGCGTTGGCACGGGCCTCGCCGAGCTCGCCGTGGCCTGCGGCGGGCTCGGCGGGCTCGCCCCCGCCCGCCGCGGGCCCTGGCGCGTCGGCGCGGGCCTCGCCGAGCTCGCCGTGGCCCGCGGCGGGCTCGGCGGGCTCGCCCCCGCCCGCCGCGGGCCCTGGCGCGTCGGCGCGGGCCTCCCCGAGCTCGCCGTGGCCCGCGGCAGGCTCGGCGGGCTCGCCCCCGCCCGCCGCGGGCCCTGGCGCGTCGGCGCGGGCCTCGCCGAGCTCGCCGTGGCCCGCGGCGGGCTTTGCGGGCTCGCCCCCGCCCGCCCCGGGCCCTGGCGCGTCGGCGCGGGCCTCGCCGAGCTCGCCGTGGCCCGCGCCGGGCTCGGCGGGCTCGCCCCCGCCCGCCCCGGGCCCTGGCGCGTCGGCGCGGGCCTCGCCGAGCTCGCCGTGGCCCGCAGAGGGCTTTGCGGGCTCGCCCCCGCCCGCCCCGAGCCCTGGTGCCTCGGCGCGGGCCTCCCCGAGCTCGCCGTGGCCCGCGGTGGGCTCGGCGGGCTCGTCCCCGCCCGCCACGAGCCCTGGCGCGTCGGCGCGAGCCTCCCCGAGCTCGACGTGTTCCGCAGCGGGCTTTGCGGGCTCGCCCCCGCCCGCCCCGGGCCCTGGCGCGTCGGCGCGCGCCTCGCCGAGCTCGCCGTGGCCCGCAGCGGGCTTTGCGGGCTCGCCCCCGCCCGCCCCGGGCCCTGGCGCGTCGGCGCGGGCCTCGCCCAGCTCGCCGTGGCCCGCGGCGGGCTCGGCGGGCTCGCCCCCGCCCGCCCCGGGCCCTGGCGCGTCGGCGCGGGCCTCGCCGAGCTCGCCGTGGCCCGCGGCGGGCTCGGCGGGCTCGCCCCCGCCCGCCGCGAGCCCTGGCGCGTCGGCGCGGGCCTCGCCGAGCTCGCCGTGGCCCGCGGCGGGCTCGGCGGGCTCGCCCCCGCCCGCCGCGGGCCCTGGCGCGTCGGCGCGGGCCTCGCCGAGCTCGCCGTGGCCCGCGGCGGGCTCGGCGGGCTCGCCCACGCCCGCCGCGGGCCCTGGCGCGTCGGCGCGAGCCTCGCCGAGCTCGCCGTGGCCCGCGGCGGGCTCGGCGGGCTCGCCCCCGCCCGCCGCGGGCCCTGGCGCGTCGGCGCGGGCCTCGCCGAGCTCGCCGTGGCCCGCGGCGGGCTCGGCGGGCTCGCCCCCGCCCGCCCCGGGCCCTGGCGCGTCGGCGCGGGCCTCGCCGAGCTCGCCGTGGCCCGCGGCGGGCTCGGCGGGCTCGCCCCCGCCCGCCGCGGGCCCTGGCGCGTCGGCGCGGGCCTCGCCGAGCTCGCCGTGGCCCGCGGCGGGCTCGGCGGGCTCGCCCCCGCCCGCCGCGGGCCCTGGCGCGTCGGCGCGGGCCTCGCCGAGCTCGCCGTGGGCCGCGACGGGCTCGGCGGGCTCGCCCCCGCCCGCCGCGGGCCCTGGCGCGTCGGCGCGGGCCTCGCCGAGCTCGCCGTGGCCCGCGGCGGGCTCGGCGGGCTCGCCCCCGCCCGCCGCGGGCCCTGGCGCGTCGGCGCGGGCCTCGCCGAGCTCGCCGTGGCCCGCGGCGGGCTCGGCGGGCTCGCCCCCGCCCGCCGCGGGCCCTGGCGCGTCGGCGCGGGCCTCGCCGAGCTCGCCGTGGCCCGCGACGGGCTCGGCGGGCTCGCCCCCGCCCGCCGCGGGCCCTGGCGCGTCGGCGCGGGCCTCGCCGAGCTCGCCGTGGCCCGCGGCGGGCTCGGCGGGCTCGCCCCCGCCCGCCGCGGGCCCTGGCGCATCGGCGCGGGCCTCGCCGAGCTCGCCGTGGCCCGCGACGGGCTCGGCGGGCTCGCCCCCGCCCGCCGCGGGCCCTGGCGCGTCGGCGCGGGCCTCCCCGAGCTCGCCGTGGCCCGCGGCGGGCTCGGCGGGCTCGCCCCCGCCCGCCCCGGGCCCTGGCGCGTCGGCGCGGGCCTCGCCGAGCTCGCCGTGGCCTGCGGCGGGCTCGGCGGGCTCGCCCCCGCCCGCCGCGGGCCCTGGCGCGTCGGCGCGGGCCTCCCCGAGCTCGCCGTGGCCCGCGGCGGGCTCGGCGGGCTCGCCCCCGCCCGCCGCGGGCCCTGGCGCGTCGGCGCGGGCCTCGCCGAGCTCGCCGTGGCACGCAGAGGGCTTTGCGGGCTCGCCCCCGCCCGCCGCGGGCCCTGGCGCGTCGGCGCGGGCCTCGCCGAGCTCGCCGTGGCCCGCGGCGGGCTCGGCGGGCTCGCCCCCGCCCGCCCCGGGCCCTGGCGCGTCGGCGCGGGCCTCGCCGAGCTCGCCGTGGCCCGCAGAGGGCTTTGCGGGCTCGCCCCCGCCCGCCACGAGCCCTGGCGCGTCGGCGCGAGCCTCCCCGAGCTCGACGTGTTCCGCAGCGGGCTTTGCGGGCTCGCCCCCGCCCGCCCCGGGCCCTGGCGCGTCGGCGCGGGCCTCGCCGAGCTCGCCGTGGCCCGCAGAGGGCTTTGCGGGCTCGCCCCCGCCCGCCCCGGGCCCTGGCGCGTCGGCGCGGGCCTCGCCGAGCTCGCCGTGGCCCGCGGCGGGCTTTTCGGGCTCGCCCCCGCCCGCCCCGGGCCCTGGCGCGTCGGCGCGGGCCTCGCCGAGCTCGCCGTGGCCCGCGGCGGGCTCGGCGGGCTCGCCCCCGCCCGCCGCGAGCCCTGGCGCGTCGGCGCGGGCCTCGCGGAGCTCGCCGTGGCCCGCGGCGGGCTCGGCGGGCTCGCCCCCGCCCGCCGCGGGCCCTGGCGCGTCGGCGCGGGCCTCGCGGAGCTCGCCGTGGCCCGCGGCGGGCTCGGCGGGCTCGCCCCCGCCCACCGCGGGCCCTGGCGCGTCGGCGCGAGCCTCGCCGAGCTCGCCGTGGCCCGCGGCGGGCTCGGCGGGCTCGCCCCCGCCCGCCGCGGGCCCTGGCGCGTCGGCGCGGGCCTCGCCGAGCTCGCCGTGGCCCGCGGCGGGCTCGGCGGGCTCGCCCCCGCCCGCCCCGGGCCCTGGCGCGTCGGCGCGGGCCTCGCCGAGCTCGCCGTGGCCCGCGGCGGGCTCGGCGGGCTCGCCCCCGCCCGCCCCGGGCCCTGGCGCGTCGGCGCGGGCCTCGCCGAGCTCGCCGTGGCCCGCAGTGGGCTCGGCGGGCTCGCCCCCGCCCGCCGCGGGCCCTGGCGCGTCGGCGCGGGCCTCGCCGAGCTCGCCGTGGCCCGCGGCGGGCTCGGCGGGCTCGCCCCCGCCCGCCGCGGGCCCTGGCGCGTCGGCGCGGGCCTCGTCGAGCTCGCCGTGGCCCGCGGCGGGCTTTGCGGGCTCGCCCCCGCCCGCCGCGGGCCCTGGTGCCTCGGCGCGGGCCTCCCCGAGCTCGCCGTGGCCCGCGGCGGGCTCGGCGGGCTCGCCCCCGCCCGCCTCGAGCCCTGGCGCGTCGGCGCGGGCCTCGCCGAGCTCGCCGTGGCCCGCGGCGGGCTCGGCGGGCTCGCCCCCGCCCGCCGCGGGCCCTGGCGCGTCGGCGCGGGCCTCGCCGAGCTCGCCGTGGCCCGCGGCGGGCTCGGCGGGCTCGCCCCCGCCCGCCGCGGGCCCTGGCGCGTCGGCGCGGGCCTCGCCGAGCTCGCCGTGGCCCGCGGCGGGCTCGGCGGGCTCGCCCCCGCCCGCCGCGGGCCCTGGCGCGTCGGCGCGGGCCTCGCCGAGCTCGCCGTGGCCCGCGGCGGGCTCGGCGGGCTCGCCCCCGCCCGCCGCGGGCCCTGGCGCGTCGGCGCGGGCCTCGCCGAGCTCGCCGTGGCCCGCGGCGGGTTCGGCGGGCTCGCCCCCGCCCGCCGCGGGCCCTGGCGCGTCGGCGCGGGCCTCGCCGAGCTCGCCGTGGCCCGCGGCGGGCTCGGCGGGCTCGCCCCCGCCCGCCGCGGGCCCTGGCGCGTCGGCGCGGGCCTCCCCGAGCTCGCCGTGGCCCGCGGCGGGCTCGGCGGGCTCGCCCCCGCCCGCCCCGGGCCCTGGCGCGTCGGCGCGGGCCTCGCCGAGCTCGCCGTGGCCCGCGGCGGGCTTTGCGGGCTCGCCCCCGCCCGCCGCGGGCCCTGGCGCGTCGGCGCGGGCCTCGCCGAGCTCGCCGTGGCCCGCGGCGGGCTCGGCGGGCTCGCCCCCGCCCGCCCCGGGCCCTGGCGCGTCGGCGCGGGCCTCGCCGAGCTCGCCGTGGCCCGCAGAGGGCTTTGCGGGCTCGCCCCCGCCCGCCCCGAGCCCTGGTGCCTCGGCGCGGGCCTCCCCGAGCTCGCCGTGGCCCGCGGTGGGCTCGGCGGGCTCGTCCCCGCCCGCCACGAGCCCTGGCGCGTCGGCGCGAGCCTCCCCGAGCTCGACGTGTTCCGCAGCGGGCTTTGCGGGCTCGCCCCCGCCCGCCCCGGGCCCTGGCGCGTCGGCGCGGGCCTCCCCGAGCTCGCCGTGGCCCGCAGCGGGCTTTGCGGGCTCGCCCCCGCCCGCCGCGGGCCCTGGCGCGTCGGCGCGGGCCTCGCCGAGCTCGCCGTGGCCCGCGCCGGGCTCGGCGGGCTCGCCCCCGCCCGCCGCGGGCCCTGGCGCGTCGGCGCGGGCCTCGCCGAGCTCGCCGTGGCCCGCGGCGGGCTCGGCGGGCTCGCCCCCGCCCGCCGCGGGCCCTGGCGCGTCGGCGCGGGCCTCGCCGAGCTCGCCGTGGCCCGCGGCGGGCTCGGCGGGCTCGCCCCCGCCCGCCGCGGGCCCTGGCGCGTCGGCGCGGGCCTCGTCGAGCTCGCCGTGGCCCGCGGCGGGCTTTGCGGGCTCGCCCCCGCCCGCCACGAGCCCTGGTGCCTCGGCGCGGGCCTCCCCGAGCTCGCCGTGGCCCGCGGCGGGCTCGGCGGGCTCGCCCCCGCCCGCCTCGAGCCCTGGCGCGTCGGCGCGGGCCTCCCCGAGCTCGCCGTGGCCCGCGGCGGGCTCGGCGGGCTCGCCCCCGCCCGCCGCGGGCCCTGGCGCGTCGGCGCGGGCCTCGCCGAGCTCGCCGTGGCCCGCGGCGGGCTCGGCGGGCTCGCCCCCGCCCGCCGCGGGCCCTGGCGCGTCGGCGCGGGCCTCGCCGAGCTCGCCGTGGCCCGCGGCGGGCTCGGCGGGCTCGCCCCCGCCCGCCGCGGGCCCTGGCGCGTCGGCGCGGGCCTCGCCGAGCTCGCCGTGGCCCGCGGCGGGCTCGGCGGGCTCGCCCCCGCCCGCCGCGGGCCCTGGCGCGTCGGCGCGGGCCTCGCCGAGCTCGCCGTGGCCCGCGGCGGGTTCGGCGGGCTCGCCCCCGCCCGCCGCGGGCCCTGGCGCGTCGGCGCGGGCCTCGCCGAGCTCGCCGTGGCCCGCGGCGGGCTCGGCGGGCTCGCCCCCGCCCGCCGCGGGCCCTGGCGCGTCGGCGCGGGCCTCCCCGAGCTCGCCGTGGCCCGCGGCGGGCTCGGCGGGCTCGCCCCCGCCCGCCCCGGGCCCTGGCGCGTCGGCGCGGGCCTCGCCGAGCTCGCCGTGGCCCGCGGCGGGCTTTGCGGGCTCGCCCCCGCCCGCCGCGGGCCCTGGCGCGTCGGCGCGGGCCTCGCCGAGCTCGCCGTGGCCCGCGCCGGGCTCGGCGGGCTCGCCCCCGCCCGCCCCGGGCCCTGGCGCGTCGGCGCGGGCCTCGCCGAGCTCGCCGTGGCCCGCAGAGGGCTTTGCGGGCTCGCCCCCGCCCGCCCCGAGCCCTGGTGCCTCGGCGCGGGCCTCCCCGAGCTCGCCGTGGCCCGCGGTGGGCTCGGCGGGCTCGTCCCCGCCCGCCACGAGCCCTGGCGCGTCGGCGCGAGCCTCCCCGAGCTCGACGTGTTCCGCAGCGGGCTTTGCGGGCTCGCCCCCGCCCGCCCCGGGCCCTGGCGCGTCGGCGCGGGCCTCGCCGAGCTCGCCGTGGCCCGCAGCGGGCTTTGCGGGCTCGCCCCCGCCCGCCGCGGGCCCTGGCGCGTCGGCGCGGGCCTCGCCGAGCTCGCCGTGGCCCGCGCCGGGCTCGGCGGGCTCGCCCCCGCCCGCCCCGGGCCCTGGCGCGTCGGCGCGGGCCTCGCCGAGCTCGCCGTGGCCCGCGGCGGGCTCGGCGGGCTCGCCCCCGCCCGCCCCGGGCCCTGGCGCGTCGGCGCGGGCCTCGCCGAGCTCGCCGTGGCCAGCGGCGGGCTTTGCGGGCTCGCCCCCGCCCGCCACGAGCCCTGGTGCCTCGGCGCGGGCCTCCCCAAGCTCGACGTGGCCCGCGGCGGGCTCGGCGGGCTCGCCCCCGCCCGCCTCGAGCCCTGGCGCGTCGGCGCGGGCCTCCCCGAGCTCGCCGTGGCCCGCGGCGGGCTCGGCGGGCTCGCCCCCGCCCGCCGCGGGCCCTGGCGCGTTGGCGCGGGCCTCGCCGAGCTCGCCGTGGCCTGCGGTGGGCTCGGCGGGCTCGCCCCCGCCCGCCCCGGGCCCTGGCGCGTCGGCGCGGGCCTCGCCGAGCTCGCCGTGGCCCGCGGCGGGCTCGGCGGGCTCGCCCCCGCCCGCCCCGGGCCCTGGCGCGTCGGCGCGGGCCTCCCCGAGCTCGCCGTGGCCCGCGGCGGGCTCGGCGGGCTCGCCCCCGCCCGCCGCGGGCCCTGGCGCGTCGGCGCGGGCCTCCCCGAGCTCGCCGTGGCCTGCGGCGGGCTCGGCGGGCTCGCCCCCGCCCGCCGCGGGCCCTGGCGCGTCGGCGCGGGCCTCGCCGAGCTCGCCGTGGCCCGCGGCGGGCTCGGCGGGCTCGCCCCCGCCCGCCGCGGGCCCTGGCGCGTCGGCGCGGGCCTCCCCGAGCTCGCCGTGGCCCGCGGCGGGCTCGGCGGGCTCGCCCCCGCCCGCCCCGGGCCCTGGCGCGTCGGCGCGGGCCTCGCCGAGCTCGCCGTGGCCCGCAGAGGGCTTTGCGGGCTCGCCCCCGCCCGCCCCGAGCCCTGGTGCCTCGGCGCGGGCCTCCCCGAGCTCGCCGTGGCCCGCGGTGGGCTCGGCGGGCTCGTCCCCGCCCGCCACGAGCCCTGGCGCGTCGGCGCGAGCCTCCCCGAGCTCGACGTGTTCCGCAGCGGGCTTTGCGGGCTCGCCCCCGCCCGCCCCGGGCCCTGGCGCGTCGGCGCGGGCCTCGCCGAGCTCGCCGTGGCCTGCGGCGGGCTCGGCGGGCTCGCCCCCGCCCGCCGCGGGCCCTGGCGCGTCGGCGCGGGCCTCCCCGAGCTCGCCGTGGCCCGCGGCGGGCTCGGCGGGCTCGCCCCCGCCCGCCGCGGGCCCTGGCGCGTCGGCGCGGGCCTCGCCGAGCTCGCCGTGGCCTGCGGCGGGCTCGGCGGGCTCGCCCCCGCCCGCCGCGGGCCCTGGCGCGTCGGCGCGGGCCTCGCCGAGCTCGCCGTGGCCCGCGGCGGGCTCGGCGGGCTCGCCCCCGCCCGCCGCGGGCCCTGGCGCGTCGGCGCGGGCCTCCCCGAGCTCGCCGTGGCCCGCGGCAGGCTCGGCGGGCTTGCCCCCGCCCGCCGCGGGCCCTGGCGCGTCGGCGCGGGCCTCGCCCAGCTCGCCGTGGCCCGCGGCGGGCTTTGCGGGCTCGCCCCCGCCCGCCCCGGGCCCTGGCGCGTCGGCGCGGGCCTCGCCGAGCTCGCCGTGGCCCGCGCCGGGCTCGGCGGGCTCGCGCCCGCCCGCCCCGGGCCCTGGCGCGTCGGCGCGGGCCTCGCCGAGCTCGCCGTGGCCCGCAGAGGGCTTTGCGGGCTCGCCCCCGCCCGCCACGAGCCCTGGTGCCTCGGCGCGGGCCTCCCCGAGCTCGCCGTGGCCCGCGGTGGGCTCGGCCGGCTCGTCCCCGCCCGCCACGAGCCCTGGCGCGTCGGCGCGGGCCTCGCCGAGCTCGCCGTGGCCCGCGGCGGGCTCGGCGGGCTCGCCCCCGCCCGCCGCGGGCCCTGGCGCGTCGGCGCGGGCCTCGCCGAGCTCGCCGTGGCCCGCGACGGGCTCGGCGGGCTCGCCCCCGCCCGCCCCGGGCCCTGGCGCGTCGGCGCGGGCCTCGCCGAGCTCGCCGTGGCCCGCGGCGGGCTCCCCGGGCTCGCCCCCGCCCGCCGCGGGCCCTGGCGCGTCGGCGCGGGCCTCGCCGAGCTCGCCGTGGCCCGCGGCGGGCTCCCCGGGCTCGCCCCCGCCCGCCGCGGGCCCTGGCGCGTCGGCGCGGGCCTCGCCGAGCTCGCCGTGGCCCGCGGCGGGCTCGGCGGGCTCGCCCCCGCCCGCCGCGGGCCCTGGCGCGTCGGCGCGGGCCTCGCCGAGCTCGCCGTGGCCCGCGGCGGGCTCCCCGGGCTCGCCCCCGCCCGCCCCGGGCCCTGGCGCGTCGGCGCGGGCCTCGCCGAGCTCGCCGTGGCCCGCGGCGGGCTCGGCGGGCTCGCCCCCGCCCGCCGCGGGCCCTGGCGCGTCGGCGCGGGCCTCGCCGAGCTCGCCGTGGCCCGCAGTGGGCTCGGCGGGCTCGCCCCCGCCCGCCGCGGGCCCTGGCGCGTCGGCGCGGGCCTCGCGGAGCTCGCCGTGGCCCGCGGCGGGCTCGGCGGGCTCGCCCCCGCCCGCCCCGGGCCCTGGCGCGTCGGCGCGGGCCTCGCCGAGCTCGCCGTGGCCCGCGGCGGGCTCGGCGGGCTCGCCCCCGCCCGCCGCGGGCCCTGGCGCGTCGGCGCGGGCCTCCCCGAGCTCGCCGTGGCCCGCGGCGGGCTCGGCGGGCTCGCCCCCGCCCGCCCCGGGCCCTGGCGCGTCGGCGCGGGCCTCGCCGAGCTCGCCGTGGCCCGCGGCGGGCTCCCCGGGCTCGCCCCCGCCCGCCGCGGGCCCTGGCGCGTCGGCGCGGGCCTCGCCGAGCTCGCCGTGGCCCGCGGAGGGCTCGGCGGGCTCGCCCCCGCCCGCCGCGGGCCCTGGCGCGTCGGCGCGGGCCTCGCCGAGCTCGCCGTGGCCCGCGGCGGGCTCCCCGGGCTCGCCCCCGCCCGCCGCGGGCCCTGGCGGGTCGGCGCGGGCCTCGCCGAGCTCGCCGTGGCCCGCGGCGGGCTCGGCGGGCTCGCCCCCGCCCGCCGCGGGCCCTGGCGCGTCGGCGCGGGCCTCGCCGAGCTCGCCGTGGCCCGCGGCGGGCTCGGCGGGCTCGCCCCCGCCCGCCACGAGCCCTGGCGCGTCGGCGCGGGCCTCCCCGAGCTCGCCGTGGCCCGCAGCGGGCTCGGGGGGCTCGCCCCCGCCCGCCGCGGGCCCTGGCGCGTCGGCGCGGGCCTCGCCGAGCTCGCCGTGGCCCGCGGCGGGCTCGGCGGGCTCGCCCCCGCCCGCCGCGGGCCCTGGCGCGTCGGCGCGGGCCTCGCCGAGCTAGCCGTGGCCCGCGGCGGGCTCGGCGGGCTCGCCCCTGCCCGCCGCGGGCCCTGGCGCGTCGGCGCGGGCCTCACCGAGCTCGCCGTGGCCCGCAGCGGGCTTTTCGGGCTCGCCCCCGCCCGCCACGAGTCCTGGCGCCTCGGAGCGGGCCTCGCCGAGCTCGCCGTGGCCCGCGGCGGGCTTTGCGGGCTCGCCCCCGCCCGCCTCGAGCCCTGGCGCGTCGGCGCGGGCCTCCCCGAGCTCGCCGTGGCCCGCGGCGGGCTCGGCGGGCTCGGGCCCGCCCGCCGCGGGCCCTGGCGCGTCGGCGCGGGCCTCGCCCAGCTCGCCGTGGCCCGCGGCGGGCTCGGCGGGCTCTCCCCTGCCCGCCACGAGCCCTGGCGCGTCGGCGCGGGCCTCGCCGAGCTCGCCGTGGCCCGCAGCGGGCTTTGTGGGCTCGCCCCCGCCCGCCGCGGGCCCTGGCGCGTCGGCGCGGGCCTCGCCGAGCTCGCCGTGGCCCGCGGCGGGCTCGGCGGGCTCGCCCCCGCCCGCCGCGGGCCCTGGCGCGTCGGCGCGAGCCTCGCCGAGCTCGCCGTGGCCCGCGGCGGGCTCGGCGGGCTCGCCCCCGCCCGCCGCGGGCCCTGGCGCGTCGGCGCGGGCCTCCCCGAGCTCGCCGTGGCCCGCGGCGGGCTCGGCGGGCTCGCCCCCGCCCGCCCCGGGCCCTGGCGCGTCGGCGCGGGCCTCGCCGAGCTCGCCGTGGCCCGCGACGGGCTCGGCGGGCTCGCCCCCGCCCGCCGCGGGCCCTGGCGCGTCGGCGCGGGCCTCGCCGAGCTCGCCGTGCCCCGCGGCGGGCTTTGCGGGCTCGCCCCCGCCCGCCGCGGGCCCTGGCGCGTCGGCGCGGGCCTCGCCGAGCTCGCCGTGGCCCGCGGCGGGCTCGGCGGGCTCGCCCCCGCCCGCCGCGGGCCCTGGCGCGTCGGCGCGGGCCTCGCCGAGCTCGCCGTGGCCCGCGGCGGGCTCGGCGGGCTCGCCCCCGCCCGCCCCGGGCCCTGGCGCGTCGGCGCGGGCCTCGCCGAGCTCGCCGTGGCCCGCGGCGGGCTCCCCGGGCTCGCCCCCGCCCGCCCCGGGCCCTGGCGCGTCGGCGCGGGCCTCGCCGAGCTCGCCGTGGCCCGCGGCGGGCTCGGCGGGCTCGCCCCCGCCCGCCGCGGGCCCTGGCGCGTCGGCGCGGGCCTCGCCGAGCTCGCCGTGGCCCGCGGCGGGCTCGGCGGGCTCGCCCCCGCCCGCCGCGGGCCCTGGCGCGTCGGCGCGGGCCTCGCCGAGCTCGCCGTGGCCCGCGACGGGCTCGGCGGGCTCGCCCCCGCCCGCCCCGGGCCCTGGCGCGTCGGCGCGGGCCTCGCCGAGCTCGCCGTGGCCCGCGGCGGGCTCCCCGGGCTCGCCCCCGCCCGCCGCGGGCCCTGGCGGGTCGGCGCGGGCCTCGCCGAGCTCGCCGTGGCCCGCGGCGGGCTCGGCGGGCTCGCCCCCGCCCGCCCCGGGCCCTGGCGCGTCGGCGCGGGCCTCGCCGAGCTCGCCGTGGCCCGCAGCGGGCTTTTCGGGCTCGCCCCCGCCCGCCACGAGTCCTGGCGCCTCGGCGCGGGCCTCGCCGAGCTCGCCGTGGCCCGCGGCGGGCTTTGCGGGCTCGCCCCCGCCTGCCTCGAGCCCTGGCGCGTCGGCGCGGGCCTCCCCGAGCTCACCGTGGCCCGCGGCGGGCTCGGCGGGCTCGCCCCCGCCCGCCGCGGGCCCTGGCGCGTCGGCGCGGGCCTCGCCGAGCTCGCCGTGGCCCGCGGCGGACTCGGCGGGCTCGTCCCCGCCCGCCGCGGGCCCTGGCGCGTCGGCGCGGGCCTCCCCGAGCTCGCCGTGGCCCGCGGCGGGCTCGGCGGGCTCGCGCCCGCCCGCCGCGGGCCCTGGCGCGTCGGCGCGGGCCTCGCCGAGCTCGCCGTGGCCCGCAGCGGGCTTTGTGGGCTCGCCCCCGCCCGCCTCGAGCCCTGGCGCGTCGGCGCGGGCCTCCCAGAGCTCGCCGTGGCCCGCAGTGGGCTCGGCGGGCTCGCTACCGCCCGCCTCGATCCCTGGCGCGTCGGCGCGGTCCTCGCCGAGCTCGCCGTGGCCCGCAGCGGGCTTTGTGGGCTCGCCCCCGCCCGCCACGAGCCCTGGCGCGTCGGCGCGGGCCTCCCCGAGCTCGCCGTGGCCCGCGGTGGGCTCGGCGGGCTCGCCCCCGCCCGCCGCGGGCCCTGGCGCGTCGGCGCGGGCCTCCCCGAGCTCGCCGTGGCCCGTGGTGGGCTCGGCGGGCTCGCCCCCGCCCGCTGCGGGCCCTGGCGCGTCGGCGCGGGCCTCGCCGAGCTCGCCGTGGCCCGCGGCGGGCTCGGCGGGCTCGCCCCCGCCCGCCGCGGGCCCTGGCGCGTCGGCGCGGGCCTCGCCGAGCTCGCCGTGGCCCGCGGCGGGCTCGGCGGGCTCGCCCCCGCCCGCCGCGGGCCCTGGCGCGTCGTCGCGGGCCTCGCCGAGCTCGCCGTGGCCCGCGGCGGGCTCGGCGGGCTCGCCCCCGCCCGCCCCGGGCCCTGGCGCGTCGGCGCGGGCCTCGCCGAGCTCGCCGTGGCCCGCGGCGGGCTTTGCGGGCTCGCCCCCGCCCGCCACGAGCCCTGGCGCGTCGGCGCGAGCCTCGCCGAGCTCGCCGTGGCCCGCGGCGGGCTCGGCGGGCTCGCCCCCGCCCGCCGCGGGCCCTGGCGCGTCGGCGCGGGCCTCGCCGAGCTCGCCGTGGCCCGCGACAGGCTCGGCGGGCTCGCCCCCGCCCGCCGCGGGCCCTGGCGCGTCGGCGCGGGCCTCGCCGAGCTCGCCGTGGCCCGCAGCGGGCTTTTCGGGCTCGCCCCCGCCCGCCACGAGCCCTGGCGCCTCGGCGCAGGCCTCACCGAGCTCGCCGTGGCCCGCAGCGGGCTTTGCGGGCTCGCCCCCGCCCACCACGAGCCATGGCGCGTCGGCACGGGCCTCGCCGAGCTCGCCGTGGCCCGCGGCGGGCTTTGCGGGCTCGCCCCCGCCCGCCTCGAGCCCTGGCGCGTCGGCGCGGGCCTCCCCGAGCTCGCCGTGGCCCGCGGCGGGCTCGGCGGGCTCGCCCCCGCCCGCCGCGGGCCCTGGCGCGTCGGCGCGGGCCTCGCCGAGCTCGCCGTGGCCCGCGGCGGGCTCGGCGGGCTCGCCCCCGCCGCCGCGGGCCCTGGCGCGTCGGCGCGGGCCTCGCCGAGCTCGCCGTGGCCCGCGGCGGGCTCGGCGGGCTCGCCCCCGCCCGCCGCGGGCCCTGGCGCGTCGGCGCGGGCCTCGCCGAGCTCGCCGTGGCCCGCGGCGGGCTCGGCGGGCTCGCCCCCGCCCGCCACGAGTCCTGGCGCGTCGGCGCGGGCCTCGCCGAGCTCGCCGTGGCCCGCGGCGGGCTCGGCGGGCTCACCCCCGCCCGCCGCGGGCCCTGGCGCGTCGGCGCGGGCCTCGCCGAGCTCGCCGTGGCCCGCGGAGGGCTCGGCGGGCTCGCCCCCGCCCGCCCCGGGCCCTGGCGCGTCGGCGCGGGCCTCGCCGAGCTCGCCGTGGCCCGCGGCGGGCTCCCCGGGCTCGCCCCCGCCCGCCGCGGGCCCTGGCGGGTCGGCGCGGGCCTCGCCGAGCTCGCCGTGGCCCGCGGCGGGCTCGGCGGGCTCGCCCCCGCCCGCCCCGGGCCCTGGCGCGTCGGCGCGGGCCTCGCCGAGCTCGCCGTGGCCCGCAGCGGGCTTTTCGGGCTCGCCCCCGCCCGCCACGAGTCCTGGCGCCTCGGCGCGGGCCTCGCCGAGCTCGCCGTGGCCCGCGGCGGGCTTTGCGGGCTCGCCCCCGCCCGCCTCGAGCCCTGGCGCGTCGGCGCGGGCCTCCCTGAGCTCACCGTGGCCCGCGGCGGGCTCGGCGGGCTCGCCCCCGCCCGCCGCGGGCCCTGGCGCGTCGGCGCGGGCCTCGCCGAGCTCGCCGTGGCCCGCGGCGGACTCGGCGGGCTCGCCCCCGCCCGCCGCGGGCCCTGGCTCGTCGGCGCGGGCCTCCCCGAGCTCGCCGTGGCCCGCAGCGGGCTTTGTGGGCTCGCCCCCGGCCGCCTCGAGCCCTGGCGCGTCGGCGCGGGCCTCCCCGAGCTCGCCGTGGCCCGCAGTGGGCTCGGCGGGCTCGCTACCGCCCGCCTCGATCCCTGGCGCGTCGGCGCGGGCCTCGCCGAGCTCGCCGTGGCCCGCAGCGGGCTTTGTGGGCTCGCCCCCGCCCGCCACGAGCCCTGGCGCGTCGGCGCGGGCCTCCCCGAGCTCGCCGTGGCCCGCGGTGGCTCGGCGGGCTCGCCCCCGCCCGCCGCGGGCCCTGGCGCGTCGGCGCGGGCCTCGCCGAGCTCGCCGTGGCCCGCGGTGGGCTCGGCGGGCTCGCCCCCGCCCGCCGCGGGCCCTGGCGTGTCGGCGCGGGCCTCCCCAAGCTCGCCGTGGCCCGCGGCGGGCTCGGCGGGCTCGCCCCCGCCCGCCACGAGCCCTGGCGCGTCGGCGCGAGCCTCGCCGAGCTCGCCGTGGCCCGCGGCGGGCTCGGCGGGCTCGCCCCCGCCCGCCCCGGGCCCTGGCGCGTCGGCGCGGGCCTCGCCGAGCTCGCCGTGGCCCGCGACGGGCTCGGCGGGCTCGCCCCCGCCCGCCGCGGGCCCTGGCGCGTCGGCGCGGGCCTCGCCGAGCTCGCCGTGGCCCGCAGCGGGCTTTTCGGGCTCGCCCCCGCCCGCCACGAGTCCTGGCGCCTCGGCGCGGGCCTCGCCGAGCTCGCCGTGGCCCGCGGCGGGCTTTGCGGGCTCGCCCCCGCCCGCCTCGAACCCTGGCGCGTCGGCGCGGGCCTCCCCGAGCTCGCCGTGGCCCGCAGCGGGCTTTGTGGGCTCGCCCCCCGCCCGCCGCGGGCCCTGGCGCGTCGGCGCGGGCCTCGCCGAGCTCGCCGTGGCCCGCGGCGGGCTCGGCGGGCTCGCCCCCGCCCGCCGCGGCCCTGGCGCGTCGGCGCGGGCCTCGCCGAGCTCGCCGTGGCCCGCGGCGGGCTCGGCGGGCTCGCCCCCGCCCGCCCCGGGCCCTGGCGCATCGGCGCGGGCCTCGCCGAGCTCGCCGTGGCCCGCGGTGTGCTCGGCGGGCTCGTCCCCGCCCGCCCCGAGCCCTGGTGCCTCGGCGCGGGCCTCCCCGAGCTCGCCGTGGCCCGCGGTGGGCTCGGCGGGCTCGTCCCCGCCCGCCACGAGCCCTGGCGCGTCGGCGCGAGCCTCCCCGAACTCGACGTGGCCCGCAGCGGGCTTTGCGGGCTCGCCCCCGCCCGCCACGAGCCCTGGCGCGTCGGCGCGGGCCTCGCCGAGCTCGCCGTGGCCCGCGGCGGGCTCGGCGGGCTCGCCCCCCGCCCGCCACGGGCCCTGGCGCGTCGGCGCGGGCCTCGCCGAGCTCGACGTGGCCCGCAGCGGGCTTTGCGGGCTTGCCCCCGTCCGCCACGAGCCCTGGCGCCTCGGCGCGGGCCTCGCCGAGCTCGCCGTGGCCCGCAGCGGGTTTGCGGGCTCGCCCTCGCCCACCACGAGCCATGGCGCGTCGGCACGGGCCTCGCCGAGCTCGCCGTGGCCCGCGGCGGGCTTTGCGGGCTCGCCCCCGCCCGCCTCGAGCCCTGGCGCGTCGGCGCGGGCCTCCCCGAGCTCGCCGTGGCCCGCGGCGGGCTCGGCGGGCTCGCCCCCGCCCGCCGCGGGCCCTGGCGCGTCGGCGCGGGCCTCGCCGAGCTCGCCGTGGCCTGCGGTGGGCTCGGCGGGCTCGCCCCCGCCCGCCGCGGGCCCTGGCGCGTCGGCGCGGGCCTCGCCGAGGTAGCCGTGGCCCACGGCGGGCTCGGCGGGCTCGCCCCCGCCCGCCGCGGGCCCTGGCGCGTCGGCGCGGGCCTTGCCGAGCTCGCCGTGGCCCACGGCGGGCTCGGCGGGCTCGCCCCCGCCCGCCGCGGGCCCTGGCGCGTCGGCGCGGGCCTCGCCGAGCTCGCCGTGGCCCGCGGCGGGCTCGGCGGGCTCCCCCCGCCCGCCCCGGGCCCTGGCGCGTCGGCGCGGGCCTCGCCGAGCTCGCCGTGGCCCGCGGCGGGCTCGGCGGGCTCGCCCCCGCCCGCCCCGGGCCCTGGCGCGTCGGCGCGGGCCTCCCCGAGCTCGCCGTGGCCCGCGGTGGGCTCGGCGGGCTCGCCCCCGCCCGCCTCGAGCCCTGGCGCGTCGGCGCGGGCCTCCCCGAGCTCGCCGTGGCCCGCGGCGGGCTCTCCGGGCTCGCCCCCGCCCGCCGCGGGCCCTGGCGCGTCGGCGCGGGCCTCGCCGAGCTCGCCGTGGCCCGCGGCGGGCTCGGCGGGCTCGCCCCCGCCCGCCTCGAGCCCTGGCGCGTCGGCGCGGGCCTCCCCGAGCTCGCCGTGGCCCGCGGCGGGCTCGGCGGGCTCGCCCCCGCCCGCCGCGGGCCCTGGCGCGTCGGCGCGGGCCTCGCCGAGCTCGCCGTGGCCCGCGGCGGGCTTTGCGGGCTCGCCCCCGTCCGCCACGAGCCCTGGCGCCTCGGCGCGGGCCTCGCCGAGCTCGCCGTGGCCCGCAGCGGGCTTTGCGGGCTCGCCCCCGCCCACCACGAGCCATGGCGCGTCGGCACGGGCCTCGCCGAGCTCGCCGTGGCCCGCGGCGGGCTTTGCGGGCTCGCCCCCGCCTGCCTCGAGCCCTGGCGCGTCGGCGCGGGCCTCCCCGAGCTCGCCGTGGCCCGCGGCGGGCTCGGCGGGCTCGCCCCCGCCCGCCGCGGGCCCTGGCGCGTCGGCGCGGGCCTCGCCGAGCTCGCCGTGGCCCGCAGAGGGCTTTGCGGGCTCGCCCCCGTCCGCCACGAGCCCTGGCGCCTCGGCGCGGGCCTCGCCGAGCTCGCCGTGGCCCGCAGCGGGCTTTGCGGGCTCGCCCCCGCCCACCACGAGCCATGGCGCGTCGGCACGGGCCTCGCCGAGCTCGCCGTGGCCCGCGGCGGGCTTTGCGGGCTCGCCCCCGCCCGCCTCGAACCCTGGCGCGTCGGCGCGGGCCTCCCCGAGCTCGCCGTGGCCCGCGGCGGGCTCGGCGGGCTCGCCCCCGCCCGCCCCGGGCCCTGGCGCGTCGGCGCGGGCCTCGCCGAGCTCGCCGTGGCCCGCGGCGGGCTCGGCGGGCTCGCCCCCGCCCGCCCCGGGCCCTGGCGCGTCGGCGCGGGCCTCGCCGAGCTCGCCGTGGCCCGCGGCGGGCTCGGCGGGCTCGCCCCCGCCCGCCGCGGGCCCTGGCGCGTCGGCGCGGGCCTCGCCGAGCTCGCCGTGGCCCGCAGCGGGCTTTGCGGGCTCGCCCCCGCCCGCCCCGGGCCCTGGCGCGTCGGCGCGGGCCTCGCCGAGCTCGCCGTGGCCCGCAGAGGGCTTTGCGGGCTCGCCCCCGCCCGCCACGAGCCCTGGCGCGTCGGCGCGGGCCTCCCCGAGCTTGCCGAGGCCCGCGGCGGGCTCGGCGGGCTCGCCCCCGCCCGCCTCGAGCCCTGGCGCGTCGGCGCGGGCCTCCCCGAGCTCGCCGTGGCCCGCGGCGGGCTCGGCGGGCTCGCCCCCGCCCGCCACGAGCCCTGGCGCGTCGGCGTGGGCCTCGCCGAGCTAGCCGTGGCCCGCGGCGGGCTCGGCGGGCTTGCCCCTGCCCGCCGCGGGCCCTGGCGCGTCGGCGCGGGCCTCGCCGAGCTCGCCGTGGCCCTGCAGCGGGCTTTTCGGGCTCGCCCCCGCCCGCCACGAGTCCTGGCGCCTCGGCGCGGGCCTCGCCGAGCTCGCCGTGGCCCGCGGCGGGCTCGGCGGGCTCGTCCCCGCCCGCCGCGGGCCCTGGCGCGTCGGCGCGGGCCTCGCCGAGCTCGCCGTGGCCCGCGGCGGGCTCGGCGGGCTCGCCCCCGCCCGCCTCGAGCCCTGGCGCGTCGGCGCGGGCCTCCCCGAGCTCGCCGTGGCCCGCGGCGGGCTCGGCGGGCTCGCCCCCGCCCGCCGCGGGCCTGGCGCGTCGGCGCGGGCCTCGCCGAGCTCGCCGTGGCCCGCGGCGGGCTCGGCGGGCTCGCCCCCGCCCGCCGCGGGCCCTGGCGCGTCGGCGCGGGCCTCGCCGAGCTCGCCGTGGCCCCGCGGCGGGGCTCGGCGGGCTCGCCCCCGCCCGCCGCGGGCCCTGGCGCGTCGGCGCGGGCCTCGCCGAGCTCGCCGTGGCCCGCGGCGGGCTCGGCGGGCTCGCCCCCGCCCGCCGCGGGCCCTGGCGCGTCGGCGCGGGCCTCGCCGAGCTCGCCGTGGCCCGCGGCGGGCTCGGCGGGCTCGCCCCCGCCCGCCCCGGGCCCTGGCGCGTCGGCGCGGGCCTCGCCGAGCTCGCCGTGGCCCGCGGCGGGCTCGGCGGGCTCGCCCCCGCCCGCCCCGGGCCCTGGCGCATCGGCGCGGGCCTCGCCGAGCTCGCCGTGGCCCGCGGTGTGCTCGGCGGGCTCGTCCCCGCCCGCCCCGAGCCCTGGTGCCTCGGCGCGGGCCTCCCCGAGCTCGCCGTGGCCCGCGGTGGGCTCGGCGGGCTCGTCCCCGCCCGCCACGAGCCCTGGCGCGTCGGCGCGAGCCTCCCCGAACTCGACGTGGCCCGCAGCGGGCTTTGCGGGCTCGCCCCCGCCCGCCACGAGCCCTGGCGCGTCGGCGCGGGCCTCGCCGAGCTCGCCGTGGCCCGCAGCGGGCTCGGCGGGCTCGCCCCCGCCCGCCACGAGCCCTGGCGCCTCGGCGCGGGCCTCGCCGAGCTCGTCGTGGCCCGCAGCGGGCTTTGCGGGCTCGCCCCCGCCCACCACGAGCCATGGCGCGTCGGCACGGGCCTCGCCGAGCTCGCCGTGGCCCGCGGCGGGCTTTGCGGGCTCGCCCCCGCCCGCCTCGAGCCCTGGCGCGTCGGCGCGGGCCTCCCCGAGCTCGCCGTGGCCCGCGGCGGGCTCGGCGGGCTCGCCCCCGCCCGCCGCGGGCCCTGGCGCGTCGGCGCGGGCCTCGCCGAGCTCGCCGTGGCCCGCGGCGGGCTCGGCGGGCTCGCCCCCGCCCGCCGCGGGCCCTGGCGCGTCGGCGCGGGCCTCGCCGAGCTCGCCGTGGCCCGCGGCGGGCTCGGCGGGCTCGCCCCCGCCCGCCGCGGGCCCTGGCGCGTCGGCGCGGGCCTCGCCGAGCTCGCCGTGGCCCGCGGCGGGCTCGGCGGGCTCGCCCCCGCCCGCCACGAGTCCTGGCGCGTCGGCGCGGGCCTCGCCGAGCTCGCCGTGGCCCGCGGCGGGCTCGGCGGGCTCGCCCCCGCCCGCCGCGGGCCCTGGCGCGTCGGCGCGGGCCTCGCCGAGCTCGCCGTGGCCCGCGGAGGGCTCGGCGGGCTCGCCCCCGCCCGCCCCGGGCCCTGGCGCGTCGGCGCGGGCCTCGCCGAGCTCGCCGTGGCCCGCGGCGGGCTCCCCGGGCTCGACCCCGCCCGCCGCGGGCCCTGGCGGGTCGGCGCGGGCCTCGCTGAGCTCGCCGTGGCCCGCGGCGGGCTCGGCGGGCTCGCCCCCGCCCGCCCCGGGCCCTGGCGCTTCGGCGCGGGCCTCGCCGAGCTCGCCGTGGCCCGCAGCGGGCTTTTCGGGCTCGCCCCCGCCCGCCACGAGTCCTGGCGCGTCGGCGCGGGCCTCGCCGAGCTCGCCGTGGCCCGCGGCGGGCTTTGCGGGCTCGCCCCCGCCCGCCTCGAGCCCTGGCGCGTCGGCGCGGGCCTCCCCGAGCTCACCGTGGCCCGCGGCGGGCTCGGCGGGCTCGCCCCCGCCCGCCTCGGGCCCTGGCGCGTCGGCGCGGGCCTCGCCGAGCTCGCCGTGGCCCGCGGCGGACTCGGCGGGCTCGCCCCCGCCCGCCGCGGGCCCTGGCGCGTCGGCGCGGGCCTCCCCGAGCTCGCCGTGGCCCGCGGCGGGCTCGGCGGGCTTGCGCCCGCCCGCCGCGGGCCCTGGCGCGTCGGCGCGGGCCTCGCCGAGCTCGCCGTGGCCCGCAGCGGGCTTTGTGGGCTCGCCCCCGCCCGCCTCGAGCCCTGGCGCGTCGGCGCGGGCCTCCCCGAGCTCGCCGTGGCCCGCAGTGGGCTCGGCGGGCTCGCTACCGCCCGCCTCGATCCCTGGCGCGTCGGCGCGGGCCTCGCCGAGCTCGCCGTGGCCCGCGGCGGGCTTTGCGGGCTCGCCCCCGCCCGCCACGAGCCCTGGCGCGTCGGCGCGGGCCTCCCCGAGCTTGCCGAGGCCCGCGGCGGGCTCGGCGGGCTCGCCCCCGCCCGCCTCGAGCCCTGGCGCGTCGGCGCGGGCCTCGCCGAGCTCGCCGTGGCCCGCGGCGGGCTCGGCGGGCTCGCCCCCGCCCGCCACGAGCCCTGGCGCGTCGGCGCGGGCCTCGCCGTGCTAGCCGTGGCCCGCGGCGGGCTCGGCGGGCTTGCCCCTGCCCGCCGCGGGCCCTGGCGCGTCGGCGCGGGCCTCGCCGAGCTCGCCGTGGCCCTGCAGCGGGCTTTTCGGGCTCGCCCCCGCCCGCCACGAGTCCTGGCGCCTCGGCGCGGGCCTCGCCGAGCTCGCCGTGGCCCGCGGCGGGCTCGGCGGGCTCGTCCCCGCCCGCCGCGGGCCCTGGCGCGTCGGCGCGGGCCTCGCCGAGCTCGCCGTGGCCCGCGGCGGGCTCGGCGGGCTCGCCCCCGCCCGCCTCGAGCCCTGGCGCGTCGGCGCGGGCCTCCCCGAGCTCGCCGTGGCCCGCGGCGGGCTCGGCGGGCTCGCCCCCGCCCGCCGCGGGCCCTGGCGCGTCGGCGCGGGCCTCGCCGAGCTCGCCGTGGCCCGCGGCGGGCTCGGCGGGCTCGCCCCCGCCCGCCGCGGGCCCTGGCGCGTCGGCGCGGGCCTCGCCGAGCTCGCCGTGGCCCGCGGCGGGCTCGGCGGGCTCGCCCCCGCCCGCCGCGGGCCCTGGCGCGTCGGCGCGGGCCTCGCCGAGCTCGCCGTGGCCCGCGGCGGGCTCGGCGGGCTCGCCCCCGCCCGCCGCGGGCCCTGGCGCGTCGGCGCGTGCCTCGCCGAGCTCGCCGTGGCCCGCGGCGGGCTCGGCGGGCTCGCCCCCGCCCGCCCCGGGCCCTGGCGCGTCGGCGCGGGCCTCGCCGAGCTCGCCGTGGCCCGTGGCGGGCTCGGCGGGCTCGCCCCCGCCCGCCCCGGGCCCTGGCGCATCGGCGCGGGCCTCGCCGAGCTCGCCGTGGCCCGCGGTGTGCTCGGCGGGCTCGTCCCCGCCCGCCCCGAGCCCTGGTGCCTCGGCGCGGGCCTCCCCGAGCTCGCCGTGGCCCGCGGTGGGCTCGGCGGGCTCGTCCCCGCCCGCCACGAGCCCTGGCGCGTCGGCGCGAGCCTCCCCGAACTCGACGTGGCCCGCAGCGGGCTTTGCGGGCTCGCCCCCGCCCGCCACGAGCCCTGGCGCGTCGGCGCGGGCCTCGCCGAGCTCGCCGTGGCCCGCAGCGGGCTCGGCGGGCTCGCCCCCACCCGCCACGAGCCCTGGCGCCTCGGCGCGGGCCTCGCCGAGCTCGTCGTGGCCCGCAGCGGGCTTTGCGGGCTCGCCCCCGCCCACCACGAGCCATGGCGCGTCGGCACGGGCCTCGCCGAGCTCGCCGTGGCCCGCGGCGGGCTTTGCGGGCTCGCCCCCGCCCGCCTCGAGCCCTGGCGCGTCGGCGCGGGCCTCCCCGAGCTCGCCGTGGCCCGCGGCGGGCTCGGCGGGCTCGCCCCCGCCCGCCGCGGGCCCTGGCGCGTCGGCGCGGGCCTCGCTGAGCTCGCCGTGGCCCGCGGCGGGCTCGGCGGGCTCGCCCCCGCCCGCCGCGGGCCCTGGCGCGTCGGCGCGGGCCTCGCCGAGCTCGCCGTGGCCCGCGGCGGGCTCGGCGGGCTCGCCCCCGCCCGCCGCGGGCCCTGGCGCGTCGGCGCGGGCCTCGCCGAGCTCGCCGTGGCCCGCGGCGGGCTCGGCGGGCTCGCCCCCGCCCGCCACGAGTCCTGGCGCGTCGGCGCGGGCCTCGCCGAGCTCGCCGTGGCCCGCGGCGGGCTCGGCGGGCTCGCCCCCGCCCGCCGCGGGCCCTGGCGCGTCGGCGCGGGCCTCGCCGAGCTCGCCGTGGCCCGCGGAGGGCTCGGCGGGCTCGCCCCCGCCCGCCCCGGGCCCTGGCGCGTCGGCGCGGGCCTCGCCGAGCTCGCCGTGGCCCGCGGCGGGCTCCCCGGGCTCGACCCCGCCCGCCGCGGGCCCTGGCGGGTCGGCGCGGGCCTCGCTGAGCTCGCCGTGGCCCGCGGCGGGCTCGGCGGGCTCGCCCCCGCCCGCCCCGGGCCCTGGCGCGTCGGCGCGGGCCTCGCCGAGCTCGCCGTGGCCCGCAGCGGGCTTTTCGGGCTCGCCCCCGCCCGCCACGAGTCCTGGCGCGTCGGCGCGGGCCTCGCCGAGCTCGCCGTGGCCCGCGGCGGGCTTTGCGGGCTCGCCCCCGCCCGCCTCGAGCCCTGGCGCGTCGGCGCGGGCCTCCCCGAGCTCACCGTGGCCCGCGGCGGGCTCGGCGGGCTCGCCCCCGCCCGCCGCGGGCCCTGGCGCGTCGGCGCGGGCCTCGCCGAGCTCGCCGTGGCCCGCGGCGGACTCGGCGGGCTCGCCCCCGCCCGCCGCGGGCCCTGGCGCGTCGGCGCGGGCCTCCCCGAGCTCGCCGTGGCCCGCGGCGGGCTCGGCGGGCTCGCGCCCGCCCGCCGCGGGCCCTGGCGCGTCGGCGCGGGCCTCGCCGAGCTCGCCGTGGCCCGCAGCGGGCTTTGTGGGCTCGCCCCCGCCCGCCTCGAGCCCTGGCGCGTCGGCGCGGGCCTCCCCGAGCTCGCCGTGGCCCGCAGTGGGCTCGGCGGGCTCGCTACCGCCCGCCTCGATCCCTGGCGCGTCGGCGCGGGCCTCGCCGAGCTCGCCGTGGCCCGCAGCGGGCTTTGTGGGCTCGCCCCCGCCCGCCACGAGCCCTGGCGCGTCGGCGCGGGCCTCCCCGAGCTCGCCGTGGCCCACGGTGGGCTCGGCGGGCTCGCCCCCGCTCGCCGCGGGCCCTGGCGCGTCGGCGCGGGCCTCGCCGAGCTCGCCGTGGCCCGCGGTGGGCTCGGCGGGCTCGCCCCCGCCCGCCGCGGGCCCTGGCGTGTCGGCGCGGGCCTCCCCAAGCTCGCCGTGGCCCGCGGCGGGCTCGGCGGGCTCGCCCCCGCCCGCCACGAGCCCTGGCGCGTCGGCGCGAGCCTCCCCGAGCTCGCCGTGGCCCGCGGCGGGCTCGGCGGGCTCGCCCCCGCCCGCCTCGAGCCCTGGCGCGTCGGCGCGGGCCTCCCCGAGCTCGCCGTGGCCCGCGGCGGGCTCGGCGGGCTCGCCCCCGCCCGCCGCGGGCCCTGGTGCCTCGGCGCGGGCCTCCCCGAGCTCGCCGTGGCCCGCGGCGGGCTCGGCGGGCTCGCCCCCGCCCGCCTCGAGCCCTGGCGCGTCGGCGCGGGCCTCCCCGAGCTCGCCGTGGCCCGCGGCGGGCTCGGCGGGCTCGCCCCCGCCCGCCGCGGGCCCTGGCGCGTCGGCGCGGGCCTCGCCGAGCTCGCCGTGGCCTGCGGCGGGCTCGGCGGGCTCGCCCCCGCCCGCCGCGGGCCCTGGCGCGTCGGCGCGGGCCTCGCCGAGCTCGCCGTGGCCCGCGGCGGGCTCGGCGGGCTCGCCCCCGCCCGCCGCGGGCCCTGGCGCGTCGGCGCGGGCCTCCCCGAGCTCGCCGTGGCCCGCGGCGGGCTCGGCGGGCTCGCCCCCGCCCGCCGCGGGCCCTGGCGCGTCGGCGCGGGCCTCGCCGAGCTCGCCGTGGCCTGCGGCGGGCTCGGCGGGCTCGCCCCCGCCCGCCCCGGGCCCTGGCGCGTCGGCGCGGGCCTCGCCGAGCTCGCCGTGGCCCGCGGCGGGCTCGGCGGGCTCGCCCCCGCCCGCCGCGGGCCCTGGCGCGTCGGCGCGGGCCTCCCCGAGCTCGCCGTGGCCCGCGGCGGGCTCGGCGGGCTCGCCCCCGCCCGCCGCGGGCCCTGGCGCGTCGGCGCGGGCCTCGCCGAGCTCGCCGTGGCCCGCGGCGGGCTTTGCGGGCTCGCCCCCGCCCGCCGCGGGCCCTGGCGCGTCGGCGCGGGCCTCGCCGAGCTCGCCGTGGCCCGCGCCGGGCTCGGCGGGCTCGCCCCCGCCCGCCCCGGGCCCTGGCGCGTCGGCGCGGGCCTCGCCGAGCTCGCCGTGGCCCGCAGAGGGCTTTGCGGGCTCGCCCCCGCCCGCCCCGAGCCCTGGTGCCTCGGCGCGGGCCTCCCCGAGCTCGCCGTGGCCCGCGGTGGGCTCGGCGGGCTCGTCCCCGCCCGCCACGAGCCCTGGCGCGTCGGCGCGAGCCTCCCCGAGCTCGACGTGTTCCGCAGCGGGCTTTGCGGGCTCGCCCCCGCCCGCCGCGGGCCCTGGCGCGTCGGCGCGGGCCTCGCCGAGCTCGCCGTGGCCCGCGCCGGGCTCGGCGGGCTCGCCCCCGCCCGCCCCGGGCCCTGGCGCGTCGGCGCGGGCCTCGCCGAGCTCGCCGTGGCCCGCGGCGGGCTCGGCGGGCTCGCCCCCGCCCGCCCCGGGCCCTGGCGCGTCGGCGCGGGCCTCGCCGAGCTCGCCGTGGCCCGCGGCGGGCTTTGCGGGCTCGCTCCCGCCCGCCACGAGCCCTGGTGCCTCGGCGCGGGCCTCCCCGAGCTCGCCGTGGCCCGCGGCGGGCTCGGCGGGCTCGCCCCCGTCCGCCTCGAGCCCTGGCGCGTCGGCGCGGGCCTCCCCGAGCTCGCCGTGGCCTGCGGCGGGCTCGGCGGGCTCGCCCCCGCCCGCCGCGGGCCCTGGCGCGTTGGCGCGGGCCTCGCCGAGCTCGCCGTGGCCCGCGGCGGGCTCGGCGGGCTCGCCCCCGCCCGCCCCGGGCCCTGGCGCGTCGGCGCGGGCCTCGCCGAGCTCGCCGTGGCCCGCGGCGGGCTCGGCGGGCTCGCCCCCGCCCGCCGCGGGCCCTGGCGCGTCGGCGCGGGCCTCCCCGAGCTCGCCGTGGCCCGCGGCGGGCTCGGCGGGCTCGCCCCCGCCCGCCGCGGGCCCTGGCGCGTCGGCGCGGGCCTCCCCGAGCTCGCCGTGGCCTGCGGCGGGCTCGGCGGGCTCGCCCCCGCCCGCCGCGGGCCCTGGCGCGTCGGCGCGGGCCTCGCCGAGCTCGCCGTGGCCCGCGGCGGGCTCGGCGGGCTCGCCCCCGCCCGCCCCGGGCCCTGGCGCGTCGGCGCGGGCCTCGCCGAGCTCGCCGTGGCCCGCAGAGGGCTTTGCGGGCTCGCCCCCGCCCGCCCCGAGCCCTGGTGCCTTGGCGCGGGCCTCCCCGAGCTCGCCGTGGCCCGCGGTGGGCTCGGCGGGCTCGTCCCCGCCCGCCACGAGCCCTGGCGCGTCGGCGCGAGCCTCCCCGAGCTCGACGTGTTCCGCAGCGGGCTTTGCGGGCTCGCCCCCGCCCGCCGCGGGCCCTGGCGCGTCGGCGCGGGCCTCGCCGAGCTCGCCATGGCCTGCGGCGGGCTCGGCGGGCTCGCCCCCGCCCGCCGCGAGCCCTGGCGCGTCGGCGCGGGCCTCGCCGAGCTCGCCGTGGCCCGCGGCGGGCTCGGCGGGCTCGCCCCCGCCCGCCGCGGGCCCTGGCGCGTCGGCGCGGGCCTCGCCGAGCTCGCCGTGGCCCGCGGCGGGCTCGGCGGGCTCGCCCCCGCCCGCCGCGGGCCCTGGCGCGTCGGCGCGGGCCTCGCCGAGCTCGCCGTGGCCTGCGGCGGGCTCGGCGGGCTCGCCCCCGCCCGCCGCGGGCCCTGGCGCGTCGGCGCGGGCCTCGCCGAGCTCGCCGTGGCCCGCGGCGGGCTCGGCGGGCTCGCCCCCGCCCGCCGCGGGCCCTGGCGCGTTGGCGCGGGCCTCCCCGAGCTCGCCGTGGCCCGCGGCAGGCTCGGCGGGCTCGCCCCCGCCCGCCGCGGGCCCTGGCGCGTCGGCGCGGGCCTCGCCCAGCTCGCCGTGGCCCGCGGCGGGCTTTGTGGGCTCGCCCCCGCCCGCCCCGGGCCCTGGCGCGTCGGCGCGGGCCTCGCCGAGCTCGCCGTGGCCCGCGCCGGGCTCGGCGGGCTCGCCCCCGCCCGCCGCGGGCCCTGGCGCGTCGGCGCGGGCCTCGCCGAGCTCGCCGTGGCCCGCAGAGGGCTTTGCGGGCTCGCCCCCGCCCGCCCCGAGCCCTGGTGCCTCGGCGCGGGCCTCCCCGAGCTCGCCGTGGCCCGCGGTGGGCTCGGCCGGCTCGTCCCCGCCCGCCACGAGCCCTGGCGCGTCGGCGCGAGCCTCCCCGAGCTCGACGTGTTCCGCAGCGGGCTTTGCGGGCTCGCCCCCGCCCGCCCCGGGCCCTGGCGCGTCGGCGCGGGCCTCGCCGAGCTCGCCGTGGCCCGCGGCGGGCTCGGCGGGCTCGCCCCCGCCCGCCGCGGGCCCTGGCGCGTCGGCGCGGGCCTCGCCGAGCTCGCCGTGGCCCGCGGCGGGCTTTGCGGGCTCGCCCCCGCCCGCCACGAACCCTGGTGCCTCGGCGCGGGCCTCCCCGATCTCGCCGTGGCCCGCGGCGGGCTCGGCGGGCTCGCCCCCGCCCGCCTCGAGCCCTGGCGCGTCGGCGCGGGCCTCGCCGAGCTCGCCGTGGCCCGCGGCGGGCTCGGCGGGCTCGCCCCCGCCCGCCGCGGGCCCTGGCGCGTTGGCGCGGGCCTCGCCGAGCTCGCCGTGGCCTGCGGCGGGCTCGGCGGGCTCGCCCCCGCCCGCCGCGGGCCCTGGCGCGTCGGCGCGGGCCTCGCCGAGCTCGCCGTGGCCTGCGGCGGGCTCGGCGGGCTCGCCCCCGCCCGCCGCGGGCCTGGCGCGTCGGCGCGAGCCTCGCCGAGCTCGCCGTGGCCCGCGGCGGGCTCCCCGGGCTCGCCCCCGCCCGCCGCGGGCCCTGGCGCGTCGGCGCGGGCCTCGCCGAGCTCGCCGTGGCCCGCGGCGGGCTCGGCGGGCTCGCCCCCGCCCGCCCCGGGCCCTGGCGCGTCGGCGCGGGCCTCGCCGAGCTCGCCGTGGCCCGCGGCGGGCTCGGCGGGCTCGCCCCCGCCCGCCGCGGGCCCTGGCGCGTCGGCGCGGGCCTCGCCGAGCTCGCCGTGGCCCGCAGTGGGCTCGGCGGGCTCGCCCCCGCCCGCCGCGGGCCCTGGCGCGTCGGCGCGGGCCTCGCCGAGCTCGCCGTGGCCCGCGGCGGGCTCGGCGGGCTCGCCCCCGCCCGCCGCGGGCCCTGGCGCGTCGGCGCGGGCCTCGCCGAGCTCGCCGTGGCCCGGGGCGGGCTCGGCGGGCTCGCCCCCGCCCGCCCCGGGCCCTGGCGCGTCGGCGCGGGCCTCGCCGAGCTCGCCGTGGCCCGCGGCGGGCTCGGCGGGCTCGCCCCCGCCCGCCGCGGGCCCTGGCGCGTCGGCGCGGGCCTCCCCGAGCTCGCCGTGGCCCGCGGCGGGCTCGGCGGGCTCGCCCCCGCCCGCCCCGGGCCCTGGCGCGTCGGCGCGGGCCTCGCCGAGCTCGCCGTGGCCCGCGGCGGGCTCCCCGGGCTCGCCCCCGCCCGCCGCGGGCCCTGGCGCGTCGACGCGGGCCTCGCCGAGCTCGCCGTGGCCCGCGGAGGGCTCGGCGGGCTCGCCCCCGCCCGCCGCGGGCCCTGGCGCGTCGGCGCGGGCCTCGCCGAGCTCGCCGTGGCCCGCGGCGGGCTCCCCGGGCTCGCCCCCGCCCGCCGCGGGCCTTGGCGGGTCGGCGCGGGCCTCGCCGAGCTCGCCGTGGCCCGCGGCGGGCTCGGCGGGCTCGCCCCCGCCCGCCCCGGGCCCTGGCGCGTCGGCGCGGGCCTCGCCGAGCTCGCCGTGGCCCGCAGAGGGCTTTGCGGGCTCGCCCCCGCCCGCCACGAGCCCTGGCGCGTCGGCGCGGGCCTCCCTGAGCTCGCCGTGGCCCGCAGCGGGCTCGGGGGGCTCGCCCCCGCCCGCCGCGGGCCCTGGCGCGTCGGCGCGGGCCTCGCCGAGCTCGCCGTGGCCGGCGGCGGGCTCGGCGGGCTCGCCCCCGCCCGCCCCGGGCCCTGGCGCGTCGGCGCGGGCCTCGCCGAGCTAGCCGTGGCCCGCGGCGGGCTCGGCGGGCTCGCCCCTGCCCGCCGCGGGCCCTGGCGCGTCGGCGCGGGCCTCACCGAGCTCGCCGTGGCCCGCAGCGGGCTTTTCGGGCTCGCCCCCGCCCGCCACGAGTCCTGGCGCCTCGGCGCGGGCCTCGCCGAGCTCGCCGTGGCCCGCGGCGGGCTTTGCGGGCTCGCCCCCGCCCGCCTCGAGCCCTGGCGCGTCGGCGCGGGCCTCCCCGAGCTCGCCGTGGCCCGCGGCGGGCTCGGCGGGCTCGGGCCCGCCCGCCGCGGGCCCTGGCGCGTCGGCGCGGGCCTCGCCGAGCTCGCCGTGGCCCGCAGCGGGCTTTGTGGGCTCGCCCCCGCCCGCCTCGAGCCCTGGCGCGTCGGCGCGGGCCTCCCCGAGCTCGCCGTGGCCCGCAGTGGGCTCGGCGGGCTCGCTACCGCCCGCCTCGATCCCTGGCGCGTCGGCGTGGGCCTCGCCGAGCTCGCCGTGGCCCGCAGCGGGCTTTGTGGGCTCGCCCCCGCCCGCCGCGGGCCCTGGCGCGTCGGCGCGGGCCTCGCCGAGCTCGCCGTGGCCCGCGGCGGGCTCGGCGGGCTCGCCCCCGCCCGCCGCGGGCCCTGGCGCGTCGGCGCGAGCCTCGCCGAGCTCGCCGTGGCCCGCGGCGGGCTCGGCGGGCTCGCCCCCGCCCGCCGCGGGCCCTGGCGCGTCGGCGCGGGCCTCGCCGAGCTCGCCGTGGCCCGCGGCGGGCTCGGCGGGCTCGCCCCCGCCCGCCGCGGGCCCTGGCGCGTCGGCGCGGGCCTCGCCGAGCTCGCCGTGGCCCGCGACGGGCTCGGCGGGCTCCCCCGCCCGCCGCGGCCTGGCGCGTCGGCGCGGGCCTCGCCGAGCTCGCCGTGCCCCGCGGCGGGCTCGGCGGGCTCGCCCCCGCCCGCCCCGGGCCTGGCGCGTCGGCGCGGGCCTCGCCGAGCTCGCCGTGGCCCGCGCGGGCTCGGCGGGCTCGCCCCCGCCCGCCGCGGGCCCTGGCGCGTCGGCGCGGCCTCGCCGAGCTCGCCGTGGCCCGCGGCGGGCTCGGCGGGCTCGCCCCGCCCGCCCCGGGCCCTGGCGCGTCGGCGCGGGCCTCGCCGAGCTCGCCGTGGCCCGCGGCGGGCTCCCGGGCTCGCCCCCCGCCCGCCCCGGGCCCTGGCGCGTCGGCGCGGGCCTCGCCGAGCTCGCCGTGGCCCGCGGCGGGCTCGGCGGGCTCGCCCCCGCCCGCCGCGGGCCCTGGCGCGTCGGCGCGGGCCTCGCCGAGCTCGCCGTGGCCCGCGGCGGGCTCGGCGGGCTCGCCCCCGCCCGCCGCGGGCCTGGCGCGTCGGCGCGGGCCTCGCCGAGCTCGCCGTGGCC
This sequence comes from Struthio camelus, assembly GCF_040807025.1. Lineage (NCBI taxonomy): Eukaryota > Metazoa > Chordata > Aves > Struthioniformes > Struthionidae > Struthio > Struthio camelus. The sequence continues at coordinate 101,073 of NW_027182625.1, forward strand.
CGCGGAGGGCTCGGCGGGCTCGCCCCCGCCCGCCCCGGGCCCTGGCGCGTCGGCGCGGCCTCGCCGAGCTCGCCGTGGCCCGCGCGGCTCCCCGGGCTCGCCCCCGCCCGCCGCGGGCCCTGGCGGGTCGGCGCGGGCCTCGCCGAGCTCGCCGTGGCCCGCGGCGGGCTCGGCGGGCTCGCCCCCGCCCGCCGCGGGCCCTGGCGCGTCGGCGCGGGCCTCGCCGAGCTCGCCGTGGCCCGCAGCGGGCTTTTCGGGCTCGCCCCCGCCCGCCACGAGTCCTGGCGCCTCGGCGCGGGCCTCGCCGAGCTCGCCGTGGCCCGCGGCGGGCTTTGCGGGCTCGCCCCCGCCCGCCTCGAGCCCTGGCGCGTCGGCGCGGGCCTCCCCGAGCTCACCGTGGCCCGCGGCGGGCTCGGCGGGCTCGCCCCCGCCCGCCGCGGGCCCTGGCGCGTCGGCGCGGGCCTCGCCGAGCTCGCCGTGGCCCGCGGCGGACTCGGCGGGCTCGCCCCCGCCCGCCGCGGGCCCTGGCGCGTCGGCGCGGGCCTCCCCGAGCTCGCCGTGGCCCGCGGCGGGCTCGGCGGGCTCGCGCCCGCCCGCCGCGGGCCCTGGCGCGTCGGCGCGGGCCTCGCCGAGCTCGCCGTGGCCCGCAGCGGGCTTTGTGGGCTCGCCCCGCCCGCCTCGAGCCCTGGCGCGTCGGCGCGGGCCTCCCCGAGCTCGCCGTGGCCCGCAGTGGGCTCGGCGGGCTCGCTACCGCCCGCCTCGATCCCTGGCGCGTCGGCGCGGTCCTCGCCGAGCTCGCCGTGGCCCGCAGCGGGCTTTGTGGGCTCGCCCCCGCCCGCCACGAGCCCTGGCGCGTCGGCGCGGGCCTCCCCGAGCTCGCGTGGCCCGCGGGGGGCTCGGCGGGCTCGCCCCCGCCCGCCGCGGGCCCTGGCGCGTCGGCGCGGGCCTCCCCGAGCTCGCCGTGGCCCGCGGTGGGCTCGGCGGGCTCGCCCCCGCCCGCTGCGGGCCCTGGCGCGTCGGCGCGGGCCTCCCCGAGCTCGCCGTGGCCCGCGGCGGGCTCGGCGGGCTCGCCCCCGCCCGCCGCGGGCCCTGGCGCGTCGGCGCGGGCCTCGCCGAGCTCGCCGTGGCCCGCGGCGGGCTCGGCGGGCTCGCCCCCGCCCGCCGCGGGCCCTGGCGCGTCGGCGCGGGCCTCGCCGAGCTCGCCGTGGCCCGCGGCGGGCTCGGCGGGCTCGCCCCCGCCCGCCCCGGGCCCTGGCGCGTCGGCGCGGGCCTCGCCGAGCTCGCCGTGGCCCGCGGCGGGCTTTGCGGGCTCGCCCCCGCCCGCCACGAGCCCTGGCGCGTCGGCGCGAGCCTCGCCGAGCTCGCCGTGGCCCGCGGCGGGCTCGGCGGGCTCGCCCCCGCCCGCCGCGGGCCCTGGCGCGTCGGCGCGGGCCTCGCCGAGCTCGCCGTGGCCCGCGACGGGCTCGGCGGGCTCGCCCCCGCCCGCCGCGGGCCCTGGCGCGTCGGCGCGGGCCTCGCCGAGCTCGCCGTGGCCCGCAGCGGGCTTTTCGGGCTCGCCCCCGCCCGCCACGAGTCCTGGCGCCTCGGCGCGGGCCTCGTCGAGCTCGCCGTGGCCCGCGGCGGGCTTTGCGGGCTCGCCCCCGCCCGCCTCGAACCCTGGCGCGTCGGCGCGGGCCTCCCCGAGCTCGCCGTGGCCCGCGGCGGGCTCCCCGGGCTCGCCCCCGCCCGCCGCGGGCCCTGGCGCGTCGGCGCGGGCCTCGCCGAGCTCGCCGTGGCCCGCGGCGGGCTCGGCGGGCTCGCCCCCGCCCGCCCCGGGCCCTGGCGCGTCGGCGCGGGCCTCGCCGAGCTCGCCGTGGCCCGCGGCGGGCTCGGCGGGCTCGCCCCCGCCCGCCGCGGGCCCTGGCGCATCGGCGCGGGCCTCGCCGAGCTCGCCGTGGCCCGCGGTGTGCTCGGCGGGCTCGTCCCCGCCCGCCCCGAGCCCTGGTGCCTCGGCGCGGGCCTCCCCGAGCTCGCCGTGGCCCGCGGTGGGCTCGGCGGGCTCGTCCCCGCCCGCCACGAGCCCTGGCGCGTCGGCGCGAGCCTCCCCGAACTCGACGTGGCCCGCAGCGGGCTTTGCGGGCTCGCCCCCGCCCGCCACGAGCCCTGGCGCGTCGGCGCGGGCCTCGCCGAGCTCGCCGTGGCCCGCAGCGGGCTCGGCGGGCTCGCCCCCGCCCGCCACGGGCCCTGGCGCGTCGGCGCGGGCCTCGCCGAGCTCGACGTGGCCCGCAGCGGGCTTTGCGGGCTTGCCCCCGCCCGCCACGAGCCCTGGCGCCTCGGCGCGGGCCTCGCCGAGCTCGCCGTGGCCCGCAGCGGGCTTTGCGGGCTCGCCCCCGCCCACCACGAGCCATGGCGCGTCGGCACGGGCCTCGCCGAGCTCGCCGTGGCCCGCGGCGGGCTTTGCGGGCTCGCCCCCGCCCGCCTCGAGCCCTGGCGCGTCGGCGCGGGCCTCCCCGAGCTCGCCGTGGCCCGCGGCGGGCTCGGCGGGCTCGCCCCCGCCCGCCGCGGGCCCTGGCGCGTCGGCGCGGGCCTCGCCGAGCTCGCCGTGGCCCGCGGCGGGCTCGGCGGGCTCGCCCCCGCCCGCCTCGAGCCCTGGCGCGTCGGCGCGGGCCTCGCCGAGCTCGCCGTGGCCCGCGGCGGGCTCGGCGGGCTCGCCCCCGCCCGCCGCGGGCCCTGGCGCGTCGGCGCGGGCCTCGCCGAGCTCGCCGTGGCCCGCGGCGGGCTCGGCGGGCTCGCCCCCGCCCGCCACGAGTCCTGGCGCGTCGGCGCGGGCCTCGCCGAGCTCGCCGTGGCCCGCGGCGGGCTCGGCGGGCTCACCCCCGCCCGCCGCGGGCCCTGGCGCGTCGGCGCGGGCCTCGCCGAGCTCGCCGTGGCCCGCGGAGGGCTCGGCGGGCTCGCCCCCGCCCGCCCCGGGCCCTGGCGCGTCGGCGCGGGCCTCGCCGAGCTCGCCGTGGCCCGCGGCGGGCTCCCCGGGCTCGCCCCCGCCCGCCGCGGGCCCTGGCGCGTCGGCGCGGGCCTCGTCGAGCTCGCCGTGGCCCGCGGCGGGCTCGGCGGGCTCGCCCCCGCCCGCCCCGGGCCCTGGCGCGTCGGCGCGGGCCTCGCCGAGCTCGCCGTGGCCCGCAGCAGGCTTTTCGGGCTCGCCCCCGCCCGCCACGAGTCCTGGCGCCTCGGCGCGGGCCTCGCCGAGCTCGCCGTGGCCCGCGGCGGGCTTTGCGGGCTCGCCCCCGCCCGCCTCGAGCCCTGGCGCGTCGGCGCGGGCCTCGCCGAGCTCGCCGTGGCCCGCGGCGGGCTCGGCGGGCTCGTCCCCGCCCGCCTCGAGCCCTGGCGCGTCGGCGCGGGCCTCGCCGAGCTCGCCGTGGCCCGCGGCGGGCTCGGCGGGCTCGCCCCCGCCCGCCGCGGGCCCTGGCGCGTCGGCGCGGGCCTCCCCGAGCTCGCCGTGGCCCGCGGCGGGCTCGGCGGGCTCGCGCCCGCCCGCCGCGGGCCCTGGCGCGTCGGCGCGGGCCTCGCCGAGCTCGCCGTGGCCCGCAGCGGGCTTTGTGGGCTCGCCCCCGGCCGCCTCGAGCCCTGGCGCGTCGGCGCGGGCCTCCCCGAGCTCGCCGTGGCCCGCAGCGGGCTTTGTGGGCTCGCCCCCGCCCGCCACGAGCCCTGGCGCGTCGGCGCGGGCCTCCCCGAGCTCGCCGTGGCCCGCGGTGGGCTCGGCGGGCTCGCCCCCGCCCGCCGCGGGCCCTGGCGCGTCGGCGCGGGCCTCGCCGAGCTCGCCGTGGCCCGCGGTGGGCTCGGCGGGCTCGCCCCCGCCCGCCGCGGGCCCTGGCGTGTCGGCGCGGGCCTCCCCAAGCTCGCCGTGGCCCGCGGCGGGCTCGGCGGGCTCGCCCCCGCCCGCCACGAGCCCTGGCGCGTCGGCGCGAGCCTCGCCGAGCTCGCCGTGGCCCGCGGCGGGCTCGGCGGGCTCGCCCCCGCCCGCCCCGGGCCCTGGCGCGTCGGCGCGGGCCTCGCCGAGCTCGCCGTGGCCCGCGACGGGCTCGGCGGGCTCGCCCCCGCCCGCCGCGGGCCCTGGCGCGTCGGCGCGGGCCTCGCCGAGCTCGCCGTGGCCCGCAGCGGGCTTTTCGGGCTCGCCCCCGCCCGCCACGAGTCCTGGCGCCTCGGCGCGGGCCTCGCCGAGCTCGCCGTGGCCCGCGGCGGGCTTTGCGGGCTCGCCCCCGCCCGCCTCGAACCCTGGCGCCTCGGCGCGGGCCTCGCCGAGCTCGCCGTGGCCCGCGGCGGGCTTTGCGGGCTCGCCCCCGCCCGCCCCGGGCCCTGGCGCATCGGCGCGGGCCTCGCCGAGCTCGCCGTGGCCCGCGGTGTGCTCGGCGGGCTCGTCCCCGCCCGCCCCGAGCCCTGGTGCCTCGGCGCGGGCCTCCCCGAGCTCGCCGTGGCCCGCGGCGGGCTCGGCGGGCTCGTCCCCGCCCGCCACGAGCCCTGGCGCGTCGGCGCGAGCCTCCCCGAACTCGACGTGGCCCGCAGCGGGCTTTGCGGGCTCGCCCCCGCCCGCCACGAGCCCTGGCGCGTCGGCGCGGGCCTCGCCGAGCTCGCCGTGGCCCGCAGCGGGCTCGGCGGGCTCGCCCCCGCCCGCCACGGGCCCTGGCGCGTCGGCGCGGGCCTCGCCGAGCTCGACGTGGCCCGCAGCGGGCTTTGCGGGCTCGCCCCCGCCCGCCACGAGCCCTGGCGCCTCGGCGCGGGCCTCGCCGAGCTCGCCGTGGCCCGCAGCGGGCTTTGCGGGCTCGCCCCCGCCCACCACGAGCTATGGCGCGTCGGCACGGGCCTCGCCGAGCTCGCCGTGGCCCGCGGCGGGCTTTGCGGGCTCGCCCCCGCCCGCCTCGAGCCCTGGCGCGTCGGCGCGGGCCTCCCCGAGCTCGCCGTGGCCCGCGGCGGGCTCGGCGGGCTCGCCCCCGCCCGCCGCGGGCCCTGGCGCGTCGGCGCGGGCCTCGCCGAGCTCGCCGTGGCCCGCGGCGGGCTCGGCGGGCTCGCCCCCGCCCGCCGCGGGCCCTGGCGCGTCGGCGCGGGCCTCGCCGAGCTCGCCGTGGCCCGCGGCGGGCTCGGCGGGCTCGCCCCCGCCCGCCCCGGGCCCTGGCGCGTCGGCGCGGGCCTCGCCGAGCTCGCCGTGGCCCGCGGCGGGCTCGGCGGGCTCGCCCCCGCCCGCCCCGGGCCCTGGCGCGTCGGCGCGGGCTTCGCCGAGCTAGCCGTGGCCCGCAGAGGGCTTTGCGGGCTCGCCCCCGTCCGCCACGAGCCCTGGCGCCTCGGCGCGGGCCTCGCCGAGCTCGCCGTGGCCCGCAGCGGGCTTTGCGGGCTCGCCCCCGCCCACCACGAGCCATGGCGCGTCGGCACGGGCCTCGCCGAGCTCGCCGTGGCCCGCGGCGGGCTTTGCGGGCTCGCCCCCGCCCGCCTCGAACCCTGGCGCGTCGGCGCGGGCCTCCCCGAGCTCGCCGTGGCCCGCGGCGGGCTCGGCGGGCTCGCCCCCGCCCGCCCCGGGCCCTGGCGCGTCGGCGCGGGCCTCCCCGAGCTCGCCGTGGCCCGCGGCGGGCTCGGCGGGCTCGCCCCCGCCCGCCCCGGGCCCTGGCGCGTCGGCGCGGGCCTCGCCGAGCTCGCCGTGGCCCGCGGCGGGCTCGGCGGGCTCGCCCCCGCCCGCCGCGGGCCCTGGCGCGTCGGCGCGGGCCTCGCCGAGCTCGCCGTGGCCCGCAGCGGGCTTTGCGGGCTCGCCCCCGCCCGCCCCGGGCCCTGGCGCGTCGGCGCGGGCCTCGCCGAGCTCGCCGTGGCCCGCAGAGGGCTTTGCGGGCTCGCCCCCGCCCGCCACGAGCCCTGGCGCGTCGGCGCGGGCCTCCCCGAGCTCGCCGAGGCCCGCGGCGGGCTCGGTGGGCTCGCCCCCGCCCGCCTCGAGCCCTGGCGCGTCGGCGCGGGCCTCCCCGAGCTCGCCGTGGCCCGTGGCGGGCTCGGCGGGCTCGCCCCCGCCCGCCACGAGCCCTGGCGCGTCGGCGTGGGCCTCGCCGAGCTAGCCGTGGCCCGCGGCGGGCTCGGCGGGCTTGCCCCTGCCCGCCACGAGCCCTGGCGCGTCGGCGCGGGCCTCGCCGAGCTCGCCGTGGCCCTGCAGCGGGCTTTTCGGGCTCGCCCCCGCCCGCCACGAGTCCTGGCGCCTCGGCGCGGGCCTCGCCGAGCTCGCCGTGGCCCGCGGCGGGCTCGGCGGGCTCGTCCCCGCCCGCCGCGGGCCCTGGCGCGTCGGCGCGGGCCTCGCCGAGCTCGCCGTGGCCCGCGGCGGGCTCGGCGGGCTCGCCCCGCCCGCCTCGAGCCCTGGCGCGTCGGCGCGGGCCTCGCCGAGCTCGCCGTGGCCCGCGGCGGGCTCGGCGGGCTCGCCCCCGCCCGCCGCGGGCCCTGGCGCGTCGGCGCGGGCCTCGCCGAGCTCGCCGTGGCCCGCGGCGGGCTCGGCGGGCTCGCCCCCGCCCGCCGCGGGCCCTGGCGCGTCGGCGCGGGCCTCGCCGAGCTCGCCGTGGCCCGCCGCGGGCTCGGCGGGCTCGCCCCCGCCCGCCCCGGGCCCTGGCGCGTCGGCGCGGGCCTCGCCCAGCTCGCCGTGGCCCGCCGCGGGCTCGGCGGGCTCGCCCCCGCCCGCCCCGGGCCCTGGCGCGTCGGCGCGGGCCTCGCCGAGCTCGCCGTGGCCCGCGGCGGGCTTTGCGGGCTCGCCCCCGCCCGCCACGAGCCCTGGCGCGTCGGCGCGAGCCTCGCCGAGCTCGCCGTGGCCCGCAGAAGGCTTTGCGGGCTCGCCCCCGTCCGCCACGAGCCCTGGCGCCTCGGCGCGGGCCTCCCCGAGCTCGCCGTGGCCCGCAGCGGGCTTTGCGGGGTCGCCCCCGCCCACCACGAGCCATGGCGCGTCGGCACGGGCCTCGCCGAGCTCGCCGTGGCCCGCGGCGGGCTTTGCGGGCTCGCCCCCGCCCGCCTCGAACCCTGGCGCGTCGGCACGGGCCTCGCCGAGCTCGCCGTGGCCCGCGGCGGGCTCGGCGGGCTCGCCCCCGCCCGCCCCGGGCCCTGGCGCGTCGGCGCGGGCCTCGCCGAGCTCGCCGTGGCCCGCGGCGGGCTCGGCGGGCTCGCCCCCGCCCGCCGCGGGCCCTGGCGCGTCGGCGCGGGCCTCGCCGAGCTCGCCGTGGCCCGCAGAGGGCTTTGCGGGCTCGCCCCCGCCCGCCACGAGCCCTGGCGCGTCGGCGCGGGCCTCCCCGAGCTCGCCGAGGCCCGCGGCGGGCTCGGTGGGCTCGCCCCCGCCCGCCTCGAGCCCTGGCGCGTCGGCGCGGGCCTCCCCGAGCTCGCCGTGGCCCGCGGCGGGCTCGGCGGGCTCGCCCCCGCCCGCCACGAGCCCTGGCGCGTCGGCGCGGGCCTCGCCGAGCTAGCCGTGGCCCGCGGCGGGCTCGGCGGGCTTGCCCCTGCCCGCCGCGGGCCCTGGCGCGTCGGCGCGGGCCTCGCCGAGCTCGCCGTGGCCCTGCAGCGGGCTTTTCGGGCTCGCCCCCGCCCGCCACGAGTCCTGGCGCCTCGGCGCGGGCCTCGCCGAGCTCGCCGTGGCCCGCGGCGGGCTCGGCGGGCTCGCCCCCGCCCGCCGCGGGCCCTGGCGCGTCGGCGCGGGCCTCGCCGAGCTCGCCGTGGCCCGCGGCGGGCTCGGCGGGCTCGCCCCCGCCCGCCTCGAGCCCTGGCGCGTCGGCGCGGGCCTCCCCGAGCTCGCCGTGGCCCGCGGCGGGCTCGGCGGGCTCGCCCCCGCCCGCCGCGGGCCCTGGCGCGTCGGCGCGGGCCTCGCCGAGCTCGCCGTGGCCCGCGGCGGGCTCGGCGGGCTCGCCCCCGCCCGCCGCGGGCCCTGGCGCGTCGGCGCGGGCCTCGCCGAGCTCGCCGTGGCCCGCGGCGGGCTTTGCGGGCTCGCCCCCGCCCGCCACGAGCCCTGGCGCGTCGGCGCGAGCCTCGCCGAGCTCGCCGTGGCCCGCGGCGGGCTCGGCGGGCTCGCCCCCGCCCGCCCCGGGCCCTGGCGCGTCGGCGCGGGCCTCGCCGAGCTCGCCGTGGCCCGCGACGGGCTCGGCGGGCTCGCCCCCGCCCGCCGCGGGCCCTGGCGCGTCGGCGCGGGCCTCGCCGAGCTCGCCGTGGCCCGCAGCGGGCTTTTCGGGCTCGCCCCCGCCCGCCACGAGTCCTGGCGCCTCGGCGCGGGCCTCGCCGAGCTCGCCGTGGCCCGCGGCGGGCTTTGCGGGCTCGCCCCCGCCCGCCTCGAACCCTGGCGCGTCGGCGCGGGCCTCCCCGAGCTCGCCGTGGCCCGCGGCGGGCTCCCCGGGCTCGACCCCGCCCGCCGCGGGCCCTGGCGCGTCGGCGCGGGCCTCGACGAGCTCGCCGTGGACCGCGGCGGGCTCGGCGGGCTCGCCCCCGCCCGCCCCGGGCCCTGGCGTGTCGGCGCGGGCCTCGCCGAGCTCGCCGTGGCCCGCGGCGGGCTCAGCGGGCTCGCCCTCGCCCGCCCCGGGCCCTGGCGCGTCGGCGCGGGCCTCGCCGAGCTCGCCGTGGCCCGCGGTGTGCTCGGCGGGCTCGTCCCCGCCCGCCCCGAGCCCTGGTGCCTCGGCGCGGGCCTCCCCGAGCTCGCCGTGGCCCGCGGTGGGCTCGGCGGGCTCGTCCCCGCCCGCCACGAGCCCTGGCGCGTCGGCGCGAGCCTCCCCGAACTCGACGTGGCCCGCAGCGGGCTTTGCGGGCTCGCCCCCGCCCGCCACGAGCCCTGGCGCGTCGGCGCGGGCCTCGCCGAGCTCGCCGTGGCCCGCAGCGGGCTCGGCGGGCTCGCCCCCGCCCGCCACGGGCCCTGGCGCGTCGGCGCGGGCCTCGCCGAGCTCGACGTGGCCCGCAGCGGGCTTTGCGGGCTTGCCCCCGCCCGCCACGAGCCCTGGCGCCTCGGCGCGGGCCTCGCCGAGCTCGCCGTGGCCCGCAGCGGGCTTTGCGGGCTCGCTCCCGCCCACCACGAGCCATGGCGCGTCGGCACGGGCCTCGCCGAGCTCGCCGTGGCCCGCAGCGGGCTTTGCGGGCTCGCCCCCGCCCGCCTCGAGCCCTGGCGCGTCGGCGCGGGCCTCCCCGAGCTCGCCGTGGCCCGCGGCGGGCTCGGCCGGCTCGCCCCCGCCCACCGCGGGCCCTGGCGCGTCGGCGCGGGCCTCGCCGAGCTCGCCGTGGCCCGCGGCGGGCTCGGCGGGCTCGCCCCCGCCCGCCGCGGGCCCTGGCGCGTCGGCGCGGGCCTCGCCGAGCTCGCCGTGGCCCGCGGCGGGCTCGGCGGGCTCGCCCCCGCCCGCCGCGGGCCCTGGCGCGTCGGCGCGGGCCTCGCCGAGCTTGCCGTGGCCCGCGGCGGGCTCGGCGGGCTCGCCCCCGCCCGCCACGAGTCCTGGCGCGTCGGCGCGGGCCTCGCCGAGCTCGCCGTGGCCCGCGGAGGGCTCGGCGGGCTCGCCCCCGCCCGCCCCGGGCCCTGGCGCGTCGGCGCGGGCCTCGCCGAGCTCGCCGTGGCCCGCGGCGGGCTCCCCGGGCTCGACCCCACCCGCCGCGGGCCCTGGCGCGTCGGCGCGGGCCTCGCCGAGCTCGCCGTGGCCCGCGGCGGGCTCGGCGGGCTCGCCCCCGCCCGCCCCGGGCCCTGGCGCGTCGGCGCGGGCCTCGCCGAGCTCGCCGTGGCCCGCAGCGGGCTTTTCGGGCTCGCCCCCGCCCGCCGCGAGTCCTGGCGCCTCGGCGCGGGCCTCGCCGAGCTCGCCGTGGCCCGCGGCGGGCTTTGCGGGCTCGCCCCCGCCCGCCTCGAGCCCTGGCGCGTCGGCGCGGGTCTCCCCGAGCTCACCGTGGCCCGCGGCGGGCTCGGCGGGCTCGCCCCCGCCCGCCCCGGGCCCTGGCGCGTCGGCGCGGGCCTCGCCGAGCTCGCCGTGGCCCGCGGCGGACTCGGCGGGCTCGCCCCCGCCCGCCGCGGGCCCTGGCGCGTCGGCGCGGGCCTCGCCGAGCTCGCCGTGGCCCGCAGCGGGCTTTGTGGGCTCGCCCCCGCCCGCCTCGAGCCCTGGCGCGTCGGCGCGGGCCTCCCCGAGCTCGCCGTGGCCCGCAGTGGGCTCGGCGGGCTCGCTACCGCCCGCCTCGATTCCTGGCGCGTCGGCGCGGGCCTCGCCGAGCTCGCCGTGGCCCGCAGCGGGCTTTGTGGGCTCGCCCCCGCCCGCCACGAGCCCTGGCGCGTCGGCGCGGGCCTCCCCGAGCTCGCCGTGGCCCACGGTGGGCTCGGCGGGCTCGCCCCCGCCCGCCGCGGGCCCTGGCGCGTCGGCGCGGGCCTCGCCGAGCTCGCCGTGGCCCGCGGTGGGCTCGGCGGGCTCGCCCCCGCCCGCCGCGGGCCCTGGCGTGTCGGCGCGGGCCTCCCCAAGCTCGCCGTGGCCCGCGGCGGGCTCGGCGGGCTCGCCCCCGCCTGCCACGAGCCCTGGCGCGTCGGCGCGAGCCTCGCCGAGCTCGCCGTGGCCCGCGGCGGGCTCGGCGGGCTCGCCCCCGCCCGCCCTGGGCCCTGGCGCGTCGGCGCGGGCCTCGCCGAGCTCGCCGTGGCCCGCGACGGGCTCGGCGGGCTCGCCCCCGCCCGCCGCGGGCCCTGGCGCGTCGGCGCGGGCCTCGCCGAGCTCGCCGTGGCCCGCAGCGGGCTTTTCGGGCTCGCCCCCGCCCGCCACGGGCCCTGGCGCGTCGGCGCGGGCCTCGCCGAGCTCGCCGTGGCCCGCGGCGGGCTCGGCGGGCTCGCCCCCGCCCGCCCCGGGCCCTGGCGCGTCGGCGCGGGCCTCGCCGAGCTCGCCGTGGCCCGCCGCGGGCTCGGCGGGCTCGCCCCCGCCCGCCGCGGGCCCTGGCGCGTCGGCGCGGGCCTCGCCGAGCTCGCCGTGGCCCGCGGCGGGCTCGGCGGGCTCGCCCCCGCCCGCCCCGGGCCCTGGCGCATCGGCGCGGGCGTCGCCGAGCTCGCCGTGGCCCGCGGTGTGCTCGGCGGGCTCGTCCCCGCCCGCCCCGAGCCCTGGTGCCTCGGCGCGGGCCTCGCCGAGCTCGCCGTGGCCCGCGGTGGGCTCGGCGGGCTCGTCCCCGCCCGCCACGAGCCCTGGCGCGTCGGCGCGAGCCTCCCCGAACTCGACGTGGCCCGCAGCGGGCTTTGCGGGCTCGCCCCCGCCCGCCACGAGCCCTGGCGCGTCGGCGCGGGCCTCGCCGAGCTCGCCGTGGCCCGCAGCGGGCTCGGCGGGCTCGCCCCCGCCCGCCACGGGCCCTGGCGCGTCGGCGCGGGCCTCGCCGAGCTCGACGTGGCCCGCAGCGGGCTTTGCGGGCTTGCCCCCGTCCGCCACGAGCCCTGGCGCGTCGGCGCGGGCCTCGCCGAGCTCGCCGTGGCCCGCAGCGGGCTTTGCGGGCTCGCCCCCGCCCACCACGAGCCATGGCGCGTCGGCACGGGCCTCGCCGAGCTCGCCGTGGCCCGCGGCGGGCTTTGCGGGCTCGCCCCCGCCCGCCTCGAGCCCTGGCGCGTCGGCGCGGGCCTCCCCGAGCTCGCCGTGGCCCGCGGCGGGCTCGGCGGGCTCGCCCCCGCCCGCCGCGGGCCCTGGCGCGTCGGCGCGGGCCTCGCCGAGCTCGCCGTGGCCCGCGGCGGGCTCGGCGGGCTCGCCCCCGCCCGCCGCGGGCCCTGGCGCGTCGGCGCGGGCCTCGCCGAGCTCGCCGTGGCCCGCGGCGGGCTCGGCGGGCTCGCCCCCGCCCGCCGCGGGCCCTGGCGCGTCGGCGCGGGCCTTGCCGAGCTCGCTGTGGCCCGCGGCGGGCTCGGCGGGTTCGCCCCCGCCCGCCGCGGGCCCTGGCGCGTCGGCGCGGGCCTCGCCGAGCTCGCCGTGGCCCGCGGCGGGCTCGGCGGGCTCGCCCCCGCCCGCCGCGGGCCCTGGCGCGTCGGCGCGGGCCTCGCCGAGCTCGCCGTGGCCCGCGGCGGGCTCGGCGGGCTCGCCCCCGCCCGCCGCGGGCCCTGGCGCGTCGGCGCGGGCCTCGCCCAGCTCGCCGTGGCCCGCTGCGGGCTCGGCGGGCTCGCCCCCGCCCGCCCCGGGCCCTGGCGCGTCGGCGCGGGCCTCGCCGAGCTCGCCGTGGCCCGCGGCGGGCTCGGCGGGCTCGCCCCCGCCTGCCGCGGGCCCTGGCGCGTCGGCGCGGGCCTCGCCCAGCTCGCCGTGGCCCGCGGCGGGCTCGGCGGGCTCGCCCCCGCCCGCCGCGGGCCCTGGCGCGTCGGCGCGGGCCTCGCCGAGCTCGCCGTGGCCCGCGGCGGGCTCGGCGGGCTCGCCCCCGCCCGCCGCGGGCCCTGGCGCGTCGGCGCGGGCCTTGCCGAGCTCGCCGTGGCCCGCGGCGGGCTCGGCGGGCTCGCCCCCGCCCGCCGCGGGCCCTGGCGCGTCGGCGCGGGCCTCGCCGAGCTCGCCGTGGCCCGCGGCGGGCTCGGCGGGCTCGCCCCCACCCGCCGCGGGCCCTGGCGCGTCGGCGCGGGCCTCGCCGAGCTCGCCGTGGCCCGCGGCGGGCTCGGCGGGCTCGCCCCCGCCCGCCGCGGGCCCTGGCGCGTCGGCGCGGGCCTCGCCCAGCTCGCCGTGGCCCGCTGCGGGCTCGGCGGGCTCGCCCCCGCCCGCCGCGGGCCCTGGCGCGTCGGCGCGGGCCTCGCCGAGCTCGCCGTGGCCCGCGGCGGGCTCGGCGGGCTCGCCCCCGCCCGCCGCGGGCCCTGGCGCGTCGGCGCGGGCCTCGCCGAGCTCGCCGTGGCCCGCGGCGGGCTCGGCGGGCTCGCCCCCGCCCGCCCCGGGCCCTGGCGCGTCGGCGCGGACCTCTCCGAGCTCGCCGTGGCCCGCGGCGGGCTCGGCGGGCTCGCCCCCGCCCGCCGCGGGCCCTGGCGCGTCGGCGCGGGCCTCGCCGAGCTCGCCGTGGCCCGCGGCGGGCTCGGCGGGCTCGCCCCCGCCCGCCGCGGGCCCTGGCGCGTCGGCGCGGGCCTCGCCGAGCTCGCCGTGGCCCGCGGTGGGCTCGGCGGGCTCGTCCCCGCCCGCCCCGAGCCCTGGTGCCTCGGCGCAGGCCTCCCCGAGCTCGCCGTGGCCCGCGGTGGGCTCGGCGGGCTCGCCCCCGCCCGCCACGAGCCCTGGCGCGTCGGCGCGGGCCTCGCCCAGCTCGCCGTGGCCCGCTGCGGGCTCGGCGGGCTCGCCCCCGCCCGCCCCGGGCCCTGGCGCGTCGGCGCGGGCCTCGCCGAGCTCGCCGTGGCCCGCGGCGGGCTCGGCGGGCTCGCCCCCGCCTGCCGCGGGCCCTGGCGCGTCGGCGCGGGCCTCGCCGAGCTCGCCGTGGCCCGCGGCGGGCTCGGCGGGCTCGCCCCCGCCCGCCCCGGGCCCTGGCGCGTCGGCGCGGACCTCTCCGAGCTCGCCGTGGCCCGCGGCGGGCTCGGCGGGCTCGCCCCCGCCCGCCGCGGGCCCTGGCGCGTCGGCGCGGGCCTCGCCGAGCTCGCCGTGGCCCGCGGCGGGCTCGGCGGGCTCGCCCCCGCCCGCCGCGGGCCCTGGCGCGTCGGCGCGGGCCTCGCCGAGCTCGCCGTGGCCCGCGGTGGGCTCGGCGGGCTCGTCCCCGCCCGCCCCGAGCCCTGGTGCCTCGGCGCAGGCCTCCCCGAGCTCGCCGTGGCCCGCGGTGGGCTCGGCGGGCTCGTCCCCGCCCGCCACGAGCCCTGGCGCGTCGGCGCGAGCCTCCCCGAACTCGACGTGGCCCGCAGCGGGCTTTGCGGGCTCGCCCCCGCCCGCCACGAGCCCTGGCGCGTCGGCGCGGGCCTCGCCGAGCTCGCCGTGGCCCGCGGCGGGCTCGGCGGGCTCGCCCCCGCCCGCGACGGGCCCTGGCGCGTCGGCGCGGGCCTCGCCGAGCTCGACGTGGCCCGCGGCGGGCTCGGCGGGCTCGCCCCCGCCCGCGACGGGCCCTGGCGCGTCGGCGCGGGCCTCGCCGAGCTCGCCGTGGCCCGCGGTGGGCTCGGCGGGCTCGCCCCCGCCCGCCACGGGCCCTGGCGCGTCGGCGCGGGCCTCGCCGAGCTAGCCGTGGCTCGCGGCAGGCTCGGCGGGCTCGCCCCCGCCTGCCCCGGGCCCTGGCGCGTCGGCGCGGGCCTCGCCCAGCTCGCCGTGGCCTGCTGCGGGCTCGGCGGGCTCGCCCCCGCCCGCCCCGGGCCCTGGCGCGTCGGCGCGGGCCTCGCCGAGCTCGCCGTGGCCCGCGGCGGGCTCGGCGGGCTCGCCCCCGCCCGCCCCGGGCCCTGGCGCCTCGGCGCGGGCCTCGCCGAGCTCGCCGTGGCCCGCGGCGGGCTCGGCGGGCTCGCCCCCGCCCGCCCCGGGCCCTGGCGCGTCGGCGCGGGCCTCGCCGAGCTCGCCGTGGCCCGCAGCGGGCTTTGTGGGCTCGCCCCCGCCCGCCTCGAGCCCTGGCGCGTCGGCGCGGGCCTCCCCGAGCTCGCCGTGGCCCGCAGTGGGCTCGGCGGCTCGCTACCGCCCGCCTCGATCCCTGGCGCGTCGGCGCGGGCCTCGCCGAGCTCGCCGTGGCCCGCAGCGGGCTTTGTGGGCTCGCCCCCGCCCACCACGAGCCCTGGCGCGTCGGCGCGGGCCTCCCCGAGCTCGCCGTGGCCCGCAGCGGGCTCGGCGGGCTCGCCCCCGCCCGCCGCGGGCCCTGGCGCGTCGGCGCGGGCCTCGCCGAGCTCGCCGTGGCCCGCGGTGGGCTCGGCGGGCTCGCCCCCGCCCGCCGCGGGCCCTGGCGCGTCGGCGCGGGCCTCGCCGAGCTCGCCGTGGCCCGCGGCGGGCTCGGCGGGCTCGCCCCCGCCCGCCGCGGGCCCTGGCGCGTCGGCGCGGGCCTCGCCGAGCTCGCCGTGGCCCGCGGCGGGCTCGGCGGGCTCGCCCCCGCCCGCCGCGGGCCCTGGCGCGTCGGCGCGGGCCTCGCCGAGCTCGCCGTGGCCCGCGGCGGGCTCGGCGGGCTCGCCCCCGCCCGCCCCGGGCCCTGGCGCGTCGGCGCGGGCCTCGCCGATCTCGCCGTGGCCCGCAGCGGGCTTTGCGGGCTCGCCCCCGCCCGCCACGAGCCCTGGCGCGTCGGCGCGGGCCTCGCCGAGCTCGCCGTGGCCCGCAGCGGGCTTTGTGGGCTCGCCCCCGCCCGCCTCGAGCCCTGGCGCGTCGGCGCGGGCCTCGCCGAGCTCGCCGTGGCCCGCGGCGGGCTCGGCGGGCTCGCCCCCGCCCGCCTCGATCCCTGGCGCGTCGGCGCGGGCCTCGCCGAGCTCGCCGTGGCCCGCGGCGGGCTCGGCGGGCTCGCACCCGCCCGCCGCGGGCCCTGGCGCGTCGGCGCGGGCCTCGCCGAGCTCGCCGTGGCCCGCGGCGGGCTCGGCGGGCTCGCCCCCGCCCGCCCCGGGCCCTGGCGCGTCGGCGCGGGCCTCGCCGAGCTCGCCGTGGCCCGCGGCGGGCTCGGCGGGCTCGCCCCCGCCCGCCCCGGGCCCTGGCGCGTCGGCGCGGGCCTCTCCGAGCTCGACGTGGCCCGCGGCGGGCTCGGCGGGCTCGCCCCTGCCCGCCGCGGGCCCTGGCGCGTCGGCGCGGGCCTCGCCGAGCTCGCCGTGGCCCGCAGCGGGCTTTTCGGGCTCGCCCCCGCCCGCCACGAGTCCTGGCGCCTCGGCGAGGGCCTCGCCGAGCTCGCCGTGGCCCGCGGCGGGCTTTGCGGGCTCGCCCCCGCCCGCCTCGAGCCCTGGCGCGTCGGCGCGGGCCTCGCCGAGCTCGCCGTGGCCCGCGGCGGGCTCGGCGGGCTCGTCCCCGCCCGCCGCGGGCCCTGGCGCGTCGGCGCGGGCCTCGCCGAGCTCGCCGTGGCCCGCGGCGGGCTCGGCGGGCTCGCCCCCGCCCGCCGCGGGCCCTGGCGCGTCGGCGCGGGCCTCGCCGAGCTCGCCGTGGCCCGCGGCGGGCTCGGCGGGCTCGCCCCCGCCCGCCGCGGGCCCTGGCGCGTCGGCGCGGGCCTCGCCGAGCTCGCCGTGGCCCGCGGCGGGCTCGGCGGGCTCGCCCCCGCCCGCCGCGGGCCCTGGCGCGTCGGCGCGGGCCTCGCCGAGCTCGCCGTGGCCCGCGGCGGGCTCGGCGGGCTCGCCCCCGCCCGCCGCGGGCCCTGGCGCTTCGGCGCGGGCCTCGCCGAGCTCGCCGTGGCCCGCGGCGGGCTCGGCGGGCTCGTCCCCGCCCGCCCCGAGCCCTGGTGCCTCGGCGCGGGCCTCCCCGAGCTCGCCGTGGCCCGCGGTGGGCTCGGCGGGCTCGTCCCCGCCCGCCCCGGGCCCTGGCGCGTCGGCGCGAGCCTCCCCGAACTCGACGTGGCCCGCAGCGGGCTTTGCGGGCTCGCCCCCGCCCGCCCCGGGCCGTGGCGCGTCGGCGCGGGCCTCGCCCAGCTCGCCGTGGCCCGCTGCGGGCTCGGCGGGCTCGCCCCCGCCCGCCCCGGGCCCTGGCGCGTCGGCGCGGGCCTCGCCGAGCTCGC
Source organism: Struthio camelus (assembly GCF_040807025.1). Taxonomy (NCBI): domain Eukaryota; kingdom Metazoa; phylum Chordata; class Aves; order Struthioniformes; family Struthionidae; genus Struthio; species Struthio camelus. Next base: position 117,585 of record NW_027182625.1, read on the forward strand.
CGTGGCCCGCGGCGGGCTCGGCGGGCTCGCCCCCGCCTGCCGCGGGCCCTGGCGCGTCGGCGCGGGCCTCGCCGAGCTCGCCGTGGCCCGCGGCGGGCTCGGCGGGCTCGCCCCCGCCCGCCCCGGGCCCTGGCGCGTCGGCGCGGACCTCTCCGAGCTCGCCGTGGCCCGCGGCGGGCTCGGCGGGCTCGCCCCCGCCCGCCGCGGGCCCTGGCGCGTCGGCGCGGGCCTCGCCGAGCTCGCCGTGGCCCGCGGCGGGCTCGGCGGGCTCGCCCCCGCCCGCCGCGGGCTCTGGCGCGTCGGCGCTGGCCTCGCCGAGCTCGCCGTGGCCCGCGGCGGGCTCGGCGGGCTCGCCCCCGCCCGCCCCGGGCCCTGGCGCGTCGGCGCGGGCCTCGCCGAGCTCGCCGTGGCCCGCGGCGGGCTCGGCGGGCTCGCCCCCGCCCGCCGCGGGCCCTGGCGCGTCGGCGCGGGCCTCGCCGAGCTCGCCGTGGCCCGCCGCGGGCTCGGCGGGCTCGCCCCCGCCCGCCGCGGGCCCTGGCGCGTCGGCGCGGGCCTCGCCGAGCTCGCCGTGGCCCGCGGCGGGCTCGGCGGGCTCGCCCCCGCCCGCCACGAGCCCTGGCGCGTCGGCGCGGGCCTCCCCGAGCTCGCCGTGGCCCGCGGCGGGCTCGGCAGGCTCGCCCCCGCCCGCCCCGGGCCCTGGCGCGTCGGCGCGGGCCTCTCCGAGCTCGCCGTGGCCCGCGGCGGGCTCGGCGGGCTCGCCCCCGCCCGCCGCGGGCCCTGGCGCGTCGGCGCGGGCCTCGCCGAGCTCGCCGTGGCCCGCGGCGGGCTCGGCGGGCTCGCCCCCGCCCGCCCCGGGCCCTGGCGCGTCGGCGCGGGCCTCTCCGAGCTCGCCGTGGCCCGCGGCGGGCTCGGCGGGCTCGCCCCCGCCCGCCCCGGGCCCTGGCGCGTCGGCGCGGGCCTCGCCGAGCTCGCCGTGGCCCGCGACGGGCTCGGCGGGCTCGCCCCCGCCCGCCCCGGGCCCTGGCGCGTCGGCGCGGGCCTCGCCGAGCTCGCCGTGGCCCGCCGCGGGCTCGGCGGGCTCGCCCCCGCCCGCCGCGGGCCCTGGCGCGTCGGCGCGGGCCTCCCCGAGCTCGCCGTGGCCCGCGGCGGGCTCCCCGGGCTCGCCCCCGCCCGCCGCGGGCCCTGGCGCGTCGGCGCGGGCCTCGCCGAGCTCGCCGTGGCCCGCGGCGGGCTCGGCGGGCTCGCCCCCGCCCGCCACGGGCCCTGGCGCGTCGGCGCGGGCCTCGCCGAGCTCGCCGTGGCCCGCGGCGGGCTCGGCGGGCTCGCCCCCGCCCGCCGCGGGCCCTGGCGCGTCGGCGCGGGCCTCCCCGAGCTCGCCGTGGCCCGCGGAGGGCTCGGCGGGCTCGCCCCCGCCCGCCCCGGGCCCTGGCGCGTCGGCGCGGGCCTCGCCGAGCTCGCCATGGCCCGCGGCGGGCTCGGCGGGCTCGCCCCCGCCCGCCGCGGGCCCTGGCGCGTCGGCGCGGGCCTCGCCGAGCTCGCCGTGGCCCGCGGCGGGCTCGGCGGGCTCGCCCCCGCCCGCCCCGGGCCCTGGCGCGTCGGCGCGGGCCTCTCCGAGCTCGCCGTGGCCCGCGGCGGGCTCGGCGGGCTCGCCCCCGCCCGCCGCGGGCCCTGGCGCGTCGGCGCGGGCCTCCCCGAGCTCGCCGTGGCCCGCGGGGGGCTCGGCGGGCTCGCCCCCGCCCGCCGCGGTCCCTGGCGCGTCGGCGCGGGCCTCGCCGAGCTCGCCGTGGCCCGCGACGGGCTCGGCGGGCTCGCCCCCGCCCGCCCCGGGCCCTGGTGCGTCGGCGCGGGCCTCGCCGAGCTTGCCGTAGCCCGCCGCGGGCTCGGCGGGCTCGCCCCCGCCCGCCGCGGGCCCTGGCGCGTCGGCGCGGGCCTCGCCGAGCTCGCCGTGGCCCGCGGCGGGCTCGGCGGGCTCGCCCCCGCCCGCCGCGGGCCCTGGCGCGTCGGCGCGGGCCTCGCCGAGCTCGCCGTGGCCCGCGGCGGGCTCGGCGGGCTCGCCCCCGCCCGCCCCGGGCCCTGGCGCGTCGGCGCGGGCCTCTCCGAGCTCGCCGTGGCCCGCGGCGGGCTCGGCGGGCTCGCCCCCGCCCGCCGCGGGCCCTGGCGCGTCGGCGCGGGCCTCCCCGAGCTCGCCGTGGCCCGCGGGGGGCTCGGCGGGCTCGCCCCCGCCCGCCGCGGTCCCTGGCGCGTCGGCGCGGGCCTCGCCGAGCTCGCCGTGGCCCGCGACGGGCTCGGCGGGCTCGCCCCCGCCCGCCCCGGGCCCTGGCGCGTCGGCGCGGGCCTCGCCGAGCTTGCCGTAGCCCGCCGCGGGCTCGGCGGGCTCGCCCCCGCCCGCCGCGGGCCCTGGCGCGTCGGCGCGGGCCTCGCCGAGCTCGCCGTGGCCCGCGGCGGGCTCGGCGGGCTCGCGCCCGCCCGCCGCGGGCCCTGGCGCGTCGGCGCGGGCCTCGCCGAGCTCGCCGTGGCCCGCGGCGGGCTCGGCGGGCTCGCCCCCGCCCGCCGCGGGCCCTGGCGCGTCGGCGCGGGCCTCGTCGAGCTCGCCGTGGCCCGCGGCGGGCTCGGCGGGCTCGCACCCGCCCGCCGCGGGCCCTGGCGCGTCGGCGCGGGCCTCGCCGAGCTCGCCGTGGCCCGCGGCGGGCTCGGCGGGCTCGCCCCCGCCCGCCGCGGGCCCTGGCGCGTCGGCGCGGGCCTCGCCGAGCTCGCCGTGGCCCGCGGCGGGCTCGGCGGGCTCGCCCCCGCCCGCCGCGGGCCCTGGCGCGTCGGCGCGGGCCTCTCCGAGCTCGCCGTGGCCCGCGGCGGGCTCGGCGGGCTCGCCCCCGCCCGCCGCGGGCCCTGGCGCGTCGGCGCGGGCCTCGCCGAGCTCGCCGTGGCCCGCGGCGGGCTCGGCGGGCTCGCCCCCGCCCGCCCCGGGCCCTGGCGCGTCGGCGCGGGCCTCGCCGAGCTCGCCGTGGCCCGCGGCGGGCTCGGCGGGCTCGCCCCCGCCCGCCCCGGGCCCTGGCGCGTCGGCGCGGGCCTCGCCGAGCTCGCCGTGGCCCGCGATGGGCTCGGCGGGCTCGCCCCCGCCCGCCCCGGGCCCTGGCGCGTCGGCGCGGGCCTCGCCGAGCTCGCCGTGGCCCGCGGAGGGCTCGGCGGGCTCGCCCCCGCCCGCCGCGGGCCCTGGCGCGTCGGTGCGGGCCTCGCCGAGCTCGCCGTGGCCCGCGGCGGGCTCGGCGGGCTCGCCCCCGCCCGCCGCGGGCCCTGGCGCGTTGGCGCGGGCCTCGCCGAGCTCGCCGTGGCCCGCAGAGGGCTTTGCGGGCTCGCCCCCGCCCGCCACGAGCCCTGGCGCGTCGGCGCGGGCCTCGCCGAGCTCGCCGTGGCCCGCAGCGGGCTCGGCGGGCTCGCCCCCGCCCGCCGCGGGCCCTGGCGCGTCGGCGCGGGCCTCGCCGAGCTCGCCGTGGCCGGCGGCGGGCTCGGCGGGCTCGCCCCCGCCCGCCCCGGGCCCTGGCGCGTCGGCGCGGGCCTCGCCGAGCTCGCCGTGGCCCGCGGCGGGCTCGGCGGGCTCGCCCCTGCCCGCCACGAGCCCTGGCGCCCCGGCGCGGGCCTTGCCGAGCTCGCCGTGGCCCGCAGCGGGCTTTGCGGGCTCGCCCCCGCCCGCCACGAGCCCTGGCGCCTCGGCGCGGGCTCGCCGAGCTCGCCGTGGCCCGCGGCGGGCTTTGCGGGCTCGCCCCCGCCCGCCTCGAGCCCTGGCGCGTCGGCGCGGGCCTCGCCGAGCTCGCCGTGGCCCGCGGCGGGCTCCCCGGGCTCGCCCCCGCCCGCCACGAGTCCTGGCGCCTCGGCGCGGGCCTCGCCGAGCTCGCCGTGGCCCGCGGCGGGCTTTGCGGGCTCGCCCCCGCCCGCCTCAAGCCCTGGCGCGTCGGCGCGGGCCTCCCCGAGCTCGCCGTGGCCCGCGGCGGGCTCGGCGGGCTCGCCCCCGCGCGCCGCGAGCCCTGGCGCGTCGGCGCGGGCCTCGCCGAGCTCGCCGTGGCCCGCGGCGGGCTCGGCGGGCTCGCCCCCGCCCGCCGCGGGCCCTGGCGCGTCGGCGCGGGCCTCGCCGAGCTCGCCGTGGCCCGCGGTGGGCTCGGCGGGCTCGCCCCCGCCCGCCGCGGGCCCTGGCGCGTCGGCGCGGGCCTCGCCGAGCTCGCCGTGGCCCGCGACGGGCTCGGCGGGCTCGACCCCGCCCGCCCCGGGCCCTGGCGCGTCGGCGCGGGCCTCGCCGAGCTCGCCGTGGCCCGCGGCGGGCTGGGCGGGCTCGCCCCCGCCCGCCGCGGACCCTGGCGCGTCGGCGCGGGCCTCGCCGAGCTCGCCGTGGCCCGCGGTGGGCTCGGCGGGCTCGTCCCCGCCCGCCCCGAGCCCTGGTGCCTCGGCGCGGGCCTCCCCGAGCTCGCCGTGGCCCGCGGTGGGCTCGGCGGGCTCGCCCCCGCCCGCCGCGGGCCCTGGCGCGTCGGCGCGAGCCTCCCCGAACTCGACGTGGCCCGCAGCGGGCTTTGCGGGCTCGCCCCCTCCCGCCACGAGCCCTGGCGCGTCGGCGCGGGCCTCGCCGAGCTCGCCGTGGCCCACAGCGGGCTCGGCGGGCTCGCCCCCGCCCGCCGCGGGCCCTGGCGCGTCGGCGCGGGCCTCGCCGAGCTCGCCGTGGCCCGCGGCGGGCTCGGCGGGCTCGCCCCCGCCCGCCCCGGGCCCTGGCGCGTCGGCGCGGGCCTCCCCGAGCTCGCCGTGGCCCGCGGAGGGCTCGGCGGGCTCGCCCCCGCCCGCCCCGGGCCCTGGCGCGTCGGTGCGGGCCTCGCCGAGCTCGCCGTGGCCCGCGGCGGGCTCGGCGGGCTCGCCCCCGCCCGCCGCGGGCCCTGGCGCGTCGGCGCGGGCCTCGCCGAGCTCGCCGTGGCCCGCAGAGGGCTTTGCGGGCTCGCCCCCGCCCGCCACGAGCCCTGGCGCGTCGGCGCGGGCCTCCCCGAGCTCGCCGTGGCCCGCAGCGGGCTCGGCGGGCTCGCCCCCGCCCGCCGCGGGCCCTGGCGCATCGGCGCGGGCCTCGCCGAGCTCGCCGTGGCCGGCGGCGGGCTCGGCGGGCTCGCCCCCGCCCGCCGCGGGCCCTGGCGCGTCGGCGCGGGCCTCGCCGAGCTCGCCGTGGCCCGCGGCGGGCTCCCCGGGCTCGCCCCTGCCCGCCACGAGCCCTGGCGCCTCGGCGCGGGCCTCGCCGAGCTCGCCGTGGCCCGCAGCGGGCTTTGCGGGCTCGCCCCCGCCCGCCACGAGCCCTGGCGCCTCGGCGCGGGCTCGCCGAGCTCGCCGTGGCCCGCGGCGGGCTTTGCGGGCTCGCCCCCGCCCGCCTCGAGCCCTGGCGCGTCGGCGCGGGCCTCGCCGAGCTCGCCGTGGCCCGCGGCGGGCTCCCCGGGCTCGCCCCTGCCCGCCGCGGGCCCTGGCGCGTCGGCGCGGGCCTCGCCGAGCTCGACGTGGCCCGCAGCGGGCTTTGCGGGCTCGCCCCCGCCCGCCACGAGCCCTGGCGCCTCGGCGCGGGCCTCGCCGAGCTCGCCGTGGCCCGCAGCGGGCTTTGCGGGCTCGCCCCCGCCCGCCACGAGCCCTGGCGCGTCGGCACGGGCCTCGCCGAGCTCGCCGTGGCCCGCGGCGGGCTTTGCGGGCTCGCCCCCGCCCGCCACGAGCCCTGGCGCGTCGGCGCGGGCCTCCCCGAGCTTGCCGTGGCCCGCGGCGGGCTCGGCGGGCTCGCCCCCGCCCGCCGCGGGCCCTGGCGCGTCGGCGCGGGCCTCGCCGAGCTCGCCGTGGCCGGCGGCGGGCTCGGCGGGCTCGCCCCCGCCCGCCGCGGGCCCTGGCGCGTCGGCGCGGGCCTCGCCGAGCTCGCCGTGGCCCGCGGCGGGCTCGGCGGGCTCGCCCCCGCCCGCCGCGGGCCCTGGCGCGTCGGCGCGGGCCTTGCCGAGCTCGCCGTGGCCCGCGGCGGGCTCGGCGGGCTCGCCCCCGCCCGCCGCGGGCCCTGGCGCGTCGGCGCGGGCCTCGCCGAGCTCGCCGTGGCCCGCGGCGGGCTCCCCGGGCTCGCCCCCGCCCGCCGCGGGCCCTGGCGCGTCGGCGCGGGCCTCGCCGAGCTCGCCGTGGCCCGCGGCGGGCTCGGCGGGCTCGTCCCCGCCCGCCGCGGGCCCTGGCACGTCGGCGCGGGCCTCCCCGAGCTCGCCGTGGCCCGCAGCGGGCTTTGTGGGCTCGCCCCCGCCCGCCTCGAGCCCTGGCGCGTCGGCGCGGGCCTCCCCGAGCTCGCCGTGGCCCGCGGTGGGCTCGGCGGGCTCGCTACCGCCCGCCTCGATCCCTGGCGCGTCGGCGCGGGCCTCGCCGAGCTCGCCGTGGCCCGCGGCGGGCTCTCCGGGCTCGCCCCCGCCCGCCGCGGGCCCTGGCGTGTCGGCGCGGGCCTCCCCGAGCTCGCCGTGGCCCGCGGAGGGCTCCCCGGGCTCGCCCCCGCCCGCCACGGGCCCTGGCGCATCGGCGCGGGCCTCCCCGAGCTCGCCGTGGCCCGCGGCGGGCTCGGCGGGCTCGCCCCCGCCCGCCCCGGGCCCTGGCGCGTCGGCGCGGGCCTCGCCGAGCTCGCCGTGGCCCGCGGCGGGCTTTGCGGGCTCGCCCCCGCCCGCCTCGAGCCCTGGCGCGTCGGCGCGGGCCTCCCCGAGCTCGCCGTGGCCCGCGGCGGGCTCGGCGGGCTCGCCCCCGCCCGCCGCGGGCCCTGGCGCGTCGGCGCGGGCCTCGCCGAGCTCGCCGTGGCCCGCGGCGGGCTCGGCGGGCTCGCCCCCGCCCGCCACGGGCCCTGGCGCGTCGGCGCGGGCCTCGCCGAGCTCGCCGTGGCCCGCGGTGGGCTCGGCGGGCTCGCCCCCGCCCGCCCCGGGCCCTGGCGCGTCGGCGCGGGCCTCGCCGAGCTCGCCGTGGCCCGCGGCGGGCTCGGCGGGCTCGCCCCCGCCCGCCACGGGCCCTGGCGCGTCGGCGCGGGCCTCGCCGAGCTCGCCGTGGCCCGCGGCGGGCTCGGCGGGCTCGCCCCCGCCCGCCCCGGGCCCTGGCGCGTCGGCGCGGGCTTCTCCGAGCTCGCCGTGGCCCGCGGAGGGCTTTGCGGGCTCGCCCCCGCCCGCCGCGGGCCCTGGCGCGTCGGCGCGGGCCTCGCCGAGCTCGCCGTGGCCCGCGGCGGGCTCGGCGGGCTCGCCCCCGCCCGCCCCGGGCCCTGGCGCGTCGGCGCGGGCCTCGCCGAGCTCGCCGTGGCCCGCGGCGGGCTCGGCGGGCTCGCCCCCGCCCGCCCCGGGCCCTGGCGCGTCGGCGCGGGCCTCGCCGAGCTCGCCGTGGCCCGCGACGGGCTCGGCGGGCTCGCCCCCGCCCGCCCCGGGCCCTGGCGCGTCGGCGCGGGCCTCGCCGAGCTCGCCGTGGCCCGCGGCGGGCTCGGCGGGCTCGCCCCCGCCCGCCGCGGGCCCTGGCGCGTCGGCGCGGGCCTCGCCGAGCTCGCCGTGGCCCGCGGCGGGCTCCCCGGGCTCGCCCCCGCCCGCCGCGGGCCCTGGCGCGTCGGCGCGGGCCTCGCCGAGCTCGCCGTGGCCCGCGGCGGGCTCGGCGGGCTCGCCCCCGCCCGCCGCGGGCCCTGGCGCGTCGGCGCGGGCCTCGCCGAGCTCGCCGTGGCCCGCGGCGGGCTCGGCGGGCTCGCCCCCGCCCGCCGCGGGCCCTGGCGCGTCGGCGCGGGCCTCCCCGAGCTCGCCGTGGCCCGCGGAGGGCTCGGCGGGCTCGCCCCCGCCCGCCCCGGGCCCTGGCGCGTCGGTGCGGGCCTCGCCGAGCTCGCCGTGGCCCGCGGCGGGCTCGGCGGGCTCGCCCCCGCCCGCCCCGGGCCCTGGCGCGTCGGCGCGGGCCTCGCCGAGCTCGCCGTGGCCCGCAGAGGGCTTTGCGGGCTCGCCCCCGCCCGCCACGAGCCCTGGCGCGTCGGCGCGGGCCTCCCCGAGCTCGCCGTGGCCCGCAGCGGGCTCGGCGGGCTCGCCCCCGCCCGCCGCGGGCCCTGGCGCGTCGGCGCGGGCCTCGCCGAGCTCGCCGTGGCCGGCGGCGGGCTCGGCGGGCTCGCCCCCGCCCGCCCCGGGCCCTGGCGCGTCGGCGCGGGCCTCTCCGAGCTCGCCGTGGCCCGCGGCGGGCTTTGCGGGCTCGCCCCCGCCCGCCACGAGCCCTGGCGCCTCGGCGCGGGCCTCGCCGAGCTCGCCGTGGCCCGCAGCGGGCTTTGCGGGCTCGCCCCCGCCCGCCACGAGCCCTGGCGCCTCGGCGCGGGCTCGCCGAGCTCGCCGTGGCCCGCGGCGGGCTTTGCGGGCTCGCCCCCGCCCGCCTCGAGCCCTGGCGCGTCGGCGCGGGCCTCGCCGAGCTCGCCGTGGCCCGCGGCGGGCTCCCCGGGCTCGCCCCTGCCCGCCGCGGGCCCTGGCGCGTCGGCGCGGGCCTCGCCGAGCTCGACGTGGCCCGCAGCGGGCTTTGCGGGCTCGCCCCCGCCCGCCACGAGCCCTGGCGCCTCGGTGCGGGCCTCGCCGAGCTCGCCGTGGCCCGCAGAGGGCTTTGCGGGCTCGCCCCCGCCCGCCACGAGCCCTGGCGCGTCGGCACGGGCCTCGCCGAGCTCGCCGTGGCCCGCGGCGGGCTTTGCGGGCTCGCCCCCGCCCGCCTCGAGCCCTGGCGCGTCGGCGCGGGCCTCCCCGAGCTCGCCGTGGCCCGCGGCGGGCTCGGCGGGCTCGCCCCCGCCCGCCGCGGGCCCTGGCGCGTCGGCGCGGGCCTCGCCGAGCTCGCCGTGGCCCGCGGCGGGCTCGGCGGGCTCGCCCCCGCCCGCCGCGGGCCCTGGCGCGTCGGCGCGGGCCTCGCCGAGCTCGCCGTGGCCCGCGGCGGGCTCGGCGGGCTCGCCCCCGCCCGCCGCGGGCCCTGGCGCGTCGGCGCGGGCCTTGCCGAGCTCGCCGTGGCCCGCGGCGGGCTCGGCGGGCTCGCCCCCGCCCGCCGCGGGCCCTGGCGCGTCGGCGCGGGCCTCGCCGAGCTCGCCGTGGCCCGCGGCGGGCTCCCCGGGCTCGCCCCCGCCCGCCGCGGGCCCTGGCGCGTCGGCGCGGGCCTCGCCGAGCTCGCCGTGGCCCGCGGCGGGCTCGGCGGGCTCGTCCCCGCCCGCCGCGGGCCCTGGCACGTCGGCGCGGGCCTCCCCGAGCTCGCCGTGGCCCGCAGCGGGCTTTGTGGGCTCGCCCCCGCCCGCCTCGAGCCCTGGCGCGTCGGCGCGGGCCTCCCCGAGCTCGCCGTGGCCCGCGGTGGGCTCGGCGGGCTCGCTACCGCCCGCCTCGATCCCTGGCGCGTCGGCGCGGGCCTCGCCGAGCTCGCCGTGGCCCGCGGCGGGCTCTCCGGGCTCGCCCCCGCCCGCCGCGGGCCCTGGCGTGTCGGCGCGGGCCTCCCCGAGCTCGCCGTGGCCCGCGGAGGGCTCCCCGGGCTCGCCCCCGCCCGCCACGGGCCCTGGCGCATCGGCGCGGGCCTCCCCGAGCTCGCCGTGGCCCGCGGCGGGCTCGGCGGGCTCGCCCCCGCCCGCCGCGGGCCTGGGCGCGTCGGCGCGGGGCCTCGCCGAGCTCGCCGTTGCCCGCGGCGGGCTCGGCGGGCTCGCCCCCGCCCGCCCCGGGCCCTGGCGCGTCGGCGCGGGCCTCGCCGAGCTCGCCGTGGCCCGCGGCGGGCTCGGCGGGCTCGCCCCCGCCCGCCCCGGGCCCTGGCGCGTCGGCGCGGGCCTCGCCGAGCTCGCCGTGTCCCGCGGCGGGCTTTGCGGGCTCGCCCCCGCCCGCCTCGAGCCCTGGCGCGTCGGCGCGGGCCTCGCCGAGCTCGCCGTGGCCCGCGGCGGGCTCGGCGGGCTCGCCCCCGCCCGCCGCGGGCCCTGGCGCGTCGGCGCGGGCCTCGCCGAGCTCGCCGTGGCCCGCGGCGGGCTCGGCGGGCTCGCCCCCGCCCGCCACGGGCCCTGGCGCGTCGGCGCGGGCCTCGCCGAGCTCGCCGTGGCCCGCGGTGGGCTCGGCGGGCTCGCCCCCGCCCGCCGCGGGCCCTGGCGCGTCGGCGCGGGCCTCGCCGAGCTAGCCGTGGCTCGCGGCGGGCTCGGCGGGCTCGCCCCCGCCCGCCCGGGCCCTGGCGCGTCGGCGCGGGCCTCGCCCAGCTCGCCGTGGCCCGCGACGGGCTCGGCGGGCTCGCCCCCGCCCGCCGCGGGCCCTGGCGCGTCGGCGCGGGCCTCGCCGAGCTCGCCGTGGCCCGCGGCGGGCTCGGCGGGCTCGCCCCGCCGCCGCGGGCCCTGGCGCGTCGGCGCGGGCCTCGCCGAGCTCGCCGTGGCCCGCGGCGGGCTCGGCGGGCTCGCCCCCGCCCGCCGCGGGCCCTGGCGCGTCGGCGCGGGCCTCCCCGAGCTCGACGTGGCCCGCGGCGGGCTCCCCGGGCTCGCCCCCGCCCGCCGCGGCCCTGGCGCGTCGGCGCGGGCCTCGCCGAGCTCGCCGTGGCCCGCGGCGGGCTCGGCGGGCTCGCCCCCGCCCGCCCCGGGCCCTGGCGCGTCGGCGCGGGCCTCGCCGAGCTCGCCGTGGCCCGCGGCGGGCTCGGCGGGCTCGCCCCGCCCGCCGCGGGCCCCTGGCGCGTCGGCGCGGCCTCCCCGAGCTCGCCGTGGCCCGCGGCGGGCTCGCGGGCTCGCCCCGCCCGCCGCGGGCCCTGGCGCGTCGGCGCGGGCCTCGCCGAGCTCGCCGTGGCCCGCAGAGGGCTTTGCGGGCTCGCCCCCACCCGCCACGAGCCCTGGCGCGTCGGCGCGGGCCTCCCCGAGCTCGCCGTGGCCCGCAGCGGGCTTTGCGGGCTCGCCCCCGCCCGCCTCGAGCCCTGGCGCGTCGGCGCGGGCCTCCCCG